>NC_138550.1:39442415-39704915 GCF_964273705.1 Natrix helvetica | reverse complement strand
CAATCCTAACCCTATCCTAACCCTAAGCATAATCCTAACCAACCCTAGCCCTAACCCTAACCCTAACCCTAACCCTAACCCTAACCCTAACCCTAACCAACTCTAGCCCTAACCCTAACCAACCCTAGCCCTAACCCTAATCCTAACCCTAACCAACCATAATTAACCCTAACCCTAACCAACCCTAACCAACCCTAACCCTATCCTAACCCTAAGCATAATCCTAACCAACCCTTGCCCTAACCCTAACCCTAACCCTAACCGTAACCGTAACCCTAACCCTAACGCTAACCCTAACCCTAACCAACTCTAGCCCTAACCCTAACCAACCCTAGCCCTAACCCTAATCCTAACCCTAACCAACCATAATTAACCCTAACCCTAACCAACCCTAACCAACCCTAACCCTATCCTAACCCTAAGCATAATCCTAAGCAACCCTAACCCTAACCCAACCCTAACCCTAACCCTAACCCTAACCCTAACCCTAACCCTAACCCTAACCCTAACCCTAACCCTAACCCTAACCCTAACCCTAACCCTTTCCCTAACCCTAACCCTAACCCTAACCAACTCTAGCCCTAACCCTAACCAACCCTAGCCCTAACCCTAATCCTAACCCTAACCAACCATAATTAACCCTAACCCTAACCAACCCTAACCCTATCCTAACCCTAAGCATAATCCTAACCAACCCTAATCCTAACCCTAACCTACAGGTCGCTACTACCTGTTCGCCTGAACCGGTTGGAACTGGCAGCAGCCCACCACTGCTTGGAACACAGCAAAGGTCATTCATATGAACCAGTTGCCCAGCATCTGAATTTTCATCATGTAAGCATGGGGATGCTTGAAGGTCGTAATTGTGAAAAACAGTCACTTTTTTCACTGCCGTTGTAACTTTGAACGTTTCTTGTAACGTTGTCACTAAGAAACTGTTCTAAGACAAGGACTTCCTGTAGAAGAGTCGGATTTAACCCAGCCCTTATTGTTACAGGGATTCAAGATTGATGTCCATCTATAAGCTCCTGACAATCTTCCTGTTTCATTAAAAAAAGCACCTTGAATCACACTGAAGATGTGAATAGATTGTGACAGTGTTACTCTCTGCTGCCAAATAAAAATACACGGTCATCCTAAATATAAATAACAGGAGGCACATCTGGTTGGGAATATTTGTTTTAAGTATTCTCTCCCCTCCCCTCCCCTCTCCTCTCCTTCCTCTCCTCTCCTCCCCCCCTCTCTCTTTCTTTCTTTGTTTCTTCCTTTCTTTTCTCATAAGTAGTGATTCTGGATGGCATACAACATTGAGAGTGACAATGGCCAATGTATTCCTCTGCTCTGCTCTGCTCTCTGCACTTCTCCCTTTTCCTCTTTTCTCTTCTCTTCCCCTCTTTCCTCCCCCCCCTCTCTCATCTTGTCTCCCCTCTGCTCTTCTCTTTCCTCTTTTCTTTTCTCTTCCCCTGTCCCCTCTCCTTCTCCTCCCCTCCCCTCCCCTCTCCCCTCCCGTCCCCATCTCATCTCTTCTCCTCTCTGCTATTTTCTCTTTTCCTCTCTTCTCTTTCACACTCCTCTATCCTCTAGTTTTGTCCTCTCCTCTCCCTTCACTTTCAAATGTCTGTTTTGATCCCAATGACTGCTTGGATTAATTCCTGGAATTTTCTTGGCAACATTTTTGGAAATCACCCAGGTGGCTTCATGCTTAAAGCGGGAGTAAAACTTGGTTTCCTGAGTCCTAGCCTGATGCCTTAACCTCTACACCAAACTCATGTATTAATATATTTAATATATTAAAAACTATTTTTAGTTTTAAAATAAATTTAGAAAGTACAAATAAGATTAGTTTGTACAAAGTGAAAATATCGCTTAATATTACAAATATCCAGTCTTATCTTCACAAGTTGTGTATAGCCATGAGAATTCTGCAAGGAATAATCTCAATTAGTTATTTGATTTGATCTAAATTTTATAAATATGTACATATTTTATAAGTATATTTATCTGGTCTACAGAGATCATCCTAAAGGGAAGGCATAGTGCAAGAAATATGTTTTGATGAATAGTAACCTTTCATTTCATAGTCTAAAAATAACTAATAATTCAGTTATCCCTTCACGGACACTATATAGTGCAGGAATGTTATGGTTGATTTTACAAATCTATTGAAAAGCCCTAAGGCCAGACACAAAATGAGATCATCATGGTGACTGAATACATTAAAATAAGAATCAGTCCTTTATAGATATAATATGATAACATGCCGAGAAAGTCCAAACAATCAGTCTTGGAATAACTGAACTGTGGAGAGTACTGATTACTAGATTCAAAATAAAAATAAGGAAGCTCTTTTAACAGGTCAGTGGATATGCAATCAGAATCTGAAATAAACATCTCAGTGCCTAATGCAGTTACAGCCAAGTAGAAGTATTTTCCTGTCAGATTTCACATGTAAGCTTTCCACAGAGACTTTCCTAGAACCCGAATTACTCTCAAAGTTGGTCAAACATGCTTTAAAAGTTTTATAATAGTAATAAAATAAAGTATACCATAGAACAGGAAAAATATTTCTTTTTGTAACCTATTATATATTTCAAAGGAATATATGTTCAATATTGCATTGCAGATTTAAAGTGAATACAAGTGAAAGAGAATTGTGCTGAAAAAAAATGAACACATGGTTTCCTGGAGGCTGGAAAAGTATTTTTTCATTTAGAAATGAGAATGTTAGTACCTTCGGGCATAGTGAAACATTAGTGAACATACTGGAAAGTGAATGTCATTTATAGCTCTATTTACTAATTCTCTCCCTATCTGTACCAACCAGTCCCAAAGTTTCATGCCTGATTGTCCAGAATCATGGGTAAGCTATATAAAATTCAAATATTTTTTTTGCAAAATAACTAATGCAAAATTGTTTATTTAAAATAGGAATCCTTTCAGGGACTTTGCAGGGCGAAACTAATGCATGATCAAGAAGATAATTTACAAAAGAAACATTGGAAAGCCCATACATGCCCTGTAAAATATAAATATATGGTTTTAAAATCAGATTAAAAAAACTCCCGCTTAATCCTAAAACAGACCAATAAATTCTTTTTCAAAAAAAGTCTACCAAAATTAATAGTTGGTCAGTGGTTTCCTAAAAGCCGGAAACTCAGCTAGATGAGTCGGTTGCTGGGACCAGAGGTTTAATTCTTCCAAGTTTTTGGACTCATGCTGGAGCACATCCTCAGGGAACTTTTTTCTGCAGAATGTATGCACTGGGCTGTTCTATGCATAGTATTTATATGGTGCTTGGCTGTGTATGTGGTTTTTAGTTATTAATTTGGATATTGATAGCCAGCTATTAAGTTGTTGAGTGTTGTTTCCTTGTGCCTTTGCACTCTTGGGTTCAAATACCTGGTAAACTGGTGGTAAATTAGCACTCCTATTGATTGATAAAAGGCCTGTTTCCCAGACTTAAATTATTTCTCTGGCTGACTTTGCCCCTGATCAGCCAACAATCCTAGTAGCTTCAAAATTGAATACATGTCCTTGTTCATTGCAATATGAGGCTACTAATGAGTTTGGGTCTTCTAGTCTAACTCTCACTCATGTTCTTGCAATCTGGTGGTTAGCTTCCTCACCCTCTGTCCTACATAGTCACAGGGACAATCCATACCAGGAATCCTGTAAACTATAGTAGAGTTTTTCCCACGTACAATCTTTGTAGTGCATGTTTTGTCCTCATATGTGGGCAGTGGGTGATGCTCACTTGCAGATCAAGCTGTGTTCTACTACTTCCAAAATGTTTTTGATGTATGGCAGGGTATATCATATAGTTGGTACTTTATCTTCTTTCTTCCTTTCCTTTTTTCTTCCACCCTTTTTGTTGCAGAGGCATCTTGTGATAAATGCTTGGTAAATGCTGCCTGAATTGTTCAGTCTTCTGTTGTTTTCCTTGCTGTGTACTACAATGGGTTCTTATCCTGCCATATAGTGTTCTGATGCAACTCTTTTTATGTGACACTGGATAGTTACCGTTAGAACGGGTAGAGTTTGGAAACAATGACTTAAATGCCAGCCATCAGCACCCCAATCAACAAATAAAAAGCCACACACAATAAGGTAGCACGTAAATACAATATATAAAATAGCCCAAAGCAAACATTGGGTAAAAAAATATTCCCTGAGGATCAGTGGTGGGTTGCAGGCAGTACGCCAGGGTATGGGCATTCATGTACAGGCATTCATGTGGAGGACGCCGGGCCCCGTTGCAACTGTACTGGTTGCAATGGGATCCGGAACCCACCACTGCTGAGGATGGTCTTCACACAAGTCCAAAAGCTCGGAAGACTAATTCTCTAGTCCAGTGATCCAGATTGGATCCTATAAGAAACAAATGTTTACTGTACAACTATACTTCTAATTATTACATTTGATTGTATGTGTTTATTAATGAGATTTAATCTGAAGAAACACTAGATATAATGCCTGTATGTCTGTGTATATATACAAAAACTGTATAGATTTATAGTCCTAGTCTTCAATGATTTGTTCCTTACATAAGAAATATCTCTGTACTCCCATCAGCTTACAGAGTAAAATTCAGCATCATTTGTCAATATCACTAAACCAAATGTCAGTTTTAATAAATAATACATTATTTGGTTTTATATACTCCTATATTAGTTGGAGAATAGCTATATTGAATATAACTTCCATTAATTATCTAGTTGAATTCATTTGTAAGTGATTTTATGATGTGTACAACTCTTGATGTATTAGAATATGTCAATGGCTGCTCTTCACATATTAAATAGAAAATCAGACACAAAATTGCTCCAAACTAAAACAGAATATTAATTGAACTGCCACAAATAATTTTTACTGTATAATTTAGTAACTGCTATTTTCCTGACTTAAAGCTTAGATTGTTGATTCAGAAAAAACTCAGTACCAAGACCTCTAGCTACCATAAACTTGCTTGTTCATTACTAATTCCCCAACATCTTGACATGAATAGTTTATTAACACTGCCTAGTCACTGCATAGAAAATTGGGACTACATTTACATGAATTCTGACAAAGATATAACTTCAGTATGTTCAGATAGTATTATTCTTTTCAATTATAGAAAGGGTTATTACTTTCTATAGATGGAAACATTTGGAAACATCCAATATTCTTTTTATGATCTTCTGCATCTTTCTTAATTTTTATCCAAGTAAAAACACATTGGTGCATTGATGTTATTTTTGATGTGATACTTGAACAAATGTTAAAATATATCTTTATATGTTAGCATTTTTTATTATGTGTTCAATACACCAATGTATTTTTTTCTTCGGACATAAATGAAGGAAATAACAGAAGAACATTTTGTACAAAAGATTTAATTTTTAATAGTTTTAATAAATTTGTGGTTGCTTCTGTCTCTGATATCTAACTATTAAGCAGTTGAATAACATTGTAATCATGTTCAACTACTGTGATAATAGTTCAATAACTACAATTCTATAATCATGCCCAATAAAAGAAATATCCCAAAACAAAACAAAACAAAACACCCTTTTTACTGCTGTTAAATGATGAAATTAATTATTTACTATTTCTTGCATCTTACTTAGTGGCAGACCCAAATGGAATAACAAAAGACTTGGAACAGTAGTTTAATACTAAATGTAATTCATGCTGAATTTTCTCTGATAGGAGTCCATTTTTTCACTTGTTATCTTCCATTCTATCAAGATATTATTGAAAAAAAATCTCACTACCACAAATAATTAGAAGAAAGAAAAATAAAAGTAACTTTCTCTTTACCCTTCAACAGAAGTACATGTTATACTGCTTTCACAATTCTTTCAGTGGAAATGTCAATTATTCTCCATGGCCATCTATTTTCACTACAAAAAACCATTATATTACACTGTAATTGAAAAAAATGCAAAATAACATTGACTGACAGGTGAGAAAATTAATTTTGGCTAAGGCAATGTTTTCATAACATTTTCAATATCAATAACCAACATAGATTCTAGACAATGGTTGAAAAGTGCATGTATAATTTCCTCAACTTGAATTTTAGGATGTTTATAACAGAGGTTTCTATAAAGAACCAAGATATGATTAAAAGGTGGTAAGCAATAATGGACATTAAGAAGAATCAGTTAGAAGAGATGAATATATAAACTGAGTTAGTTTTATATATTTTATATTAAATACTATGATTTAGGAGCTGTGGTGCCATAGTGGTTAGAATGCAGTATTACAAGCTAATTCTGCCCACAGCCAGGAATTGGATCCTGACCAACTAGAGGTTGACTCAGCCTTCCATTCTTCAGAAATTGATAAAATGAGCACCCAGATTGGGGGCAATATGCTGACATTGTAATTTGTTCATAGAGTGCTGTAAAGCACTATAGAGCAGTGTATAAGTCTAAGTGCTATTGCCATTCTATATTATTTTGAAAATGGTTATCCTAAGAAGTCTTCTTCCACTTTGCTCTGTTCTTTCAGTTATATGGTTAATGTAGGGACCAGCATTTGTAACTGAACACCGTATGACCTCCAAACATTTTCTATTTCTTTGTCTTTTTGGCAGCTCAGATAGCTCATATAAATCACAACAGGATAAAATTAATGAAATGAGTCCTTGCCATTTTGTGGAAGAAAGCACATGCAAAGCATAGTAAAATCCTAAAATAAGATTGACATGATAGGAGCACTCTCTATTTTGTACTCTGCTAAGGAATCAACATTTAACTAAATTAAGTAAATAAATGAATTCCATACCTTGCAGATATGGATGTAGATTTTGGGTTTATCAATACAACAATATTTCACCTAGAAATCTATCTTGCCATTGTGAAAACTTTTTCCCATCTTGCTTTTTACAGCATGAAATTCTGATTAATAAACCAGTTCAAATAATTTGATATTGGCACATTCAACGACAGAACATGAAAATCATGTTAGAACTAAACAACATAAGAATTAGAGTGGCATGGAATTAATAAAGCCTTTCATTAAATAATTAACAACTTCGGCTGACACACATTATTCCTTTTAATTTTTTTCTCATTAAACTAATGCTATAATATGATATGCACACTTATGACAATAAGGCTACTATAAAATATAATTTTCCTTATCTGAAATTTTGGCTAGAGTACAACAAAATATAACAATAATCAATTCAGTTATGGCTCAAATATATCCAGCAAACTCTGGTGACCTCCATAATTATTTTCTACAGACCTGTGACAATGTCTGAAATGGTGTGGATGAAACAAGATGAGGTAAAAGAGAGAAGATTAGTAAAAAGTGACCCCCTTTTCTTCATTGAAGATAAGTACTGAAGAACCGTCTCCATCTTGAAGAAATGCCACAGAAAAAATATATCTGATATGTACACACACACACACAAACACAATTTTACATTAGTGATCATATATATTAGAAGAGAACATTTCAGAAAGATTTCCTACAGGAGAATAATAGTTTTCTAAGGAAGACAACTTTGGCAGAATCAATTTAAGCAGCCAAATGAAATTTGGCACCTTTCCTTTCCTTATGTGATTAATCTAGCTGCTGCCATATCTATTGATTCTTTTACACATTGATTGGTTAATTTAATGAAATATGAAGCATTAGAAATGGAACAAGTACAGTGCTGACAAAACAAGAATTTGACAGCAACTACTTCTAAAAGTAAAGCCAATACTACAGAATTTAACACAAATGTCATTTCACATTTAACCTAGGTATGTATTATTAAACTTACTGCTCTTGAACATAAAACAAAATGGACTTTATTTTTTTACAAGTAGCTGGTTACATTTTATAAAGCCCATGATTTTGATTACTTATTACATAATGGCCTCTAATCGGACATTCACCACACTTGGATTATATATAATAATTTTATTTTATATTGCAAGCCAATATCTTGGAAATATCTTAGTGTAGCAATTGCTAGGATGAATTTTTCTAAGCAAAATATTTCTACCCAGCTAAGAATTCAGTCCTATTACATTCACTATTTACTAGGTTGAATCCTTTATTCTATAAGTATAGTTCTAGCTTTTCACTTGAGATCCCCCCCACATTTTTATTGCTTT
The DNA here is from genome assembly GCF_964273705.1 of Natrix helvetica. Lineage (NCBI taxonomy): Eukaryota > Metazoa > Chordata > Lepidosauria > Squamata > Natricidae > Natrix > Natrix helvetica. The sequence goes on along the minus strand of NC_138550.1, from coordinate 39,696,813 downwards.
ATCAAAATATAAAATACAAAGAGAAATAAATAAAAGTAATAGAAAATTGGAGGGAGGAAAAAAAGGAACTATGGGGTAAATAGGGAAAGAGAAAGAAAATGATATTGAGTTTTTCAATTCAACATTACAACCTCAACTTTTTAATTTTACACAATAGTATATACTACCCATTTCTACAGCAACAAACCTATCTAATCAGCAAAAAAACAAAATCAAAGTTTCATTTTTTCCCCAAGCATAAAATATGGAAACAATTACAAATAGAAACAAAATTACATATATTTTCTTCTTTGGATGAAGGAATCAATTTGACCATCTCTACCGTGTTTCACCAAAAATAAGATGGGGTCTTATTTTCTTTTGACCCCTGAAATAAGTGCTTGGCCTTATTTTGGGGGAGATCTTATTAGTTTTGAGGTGCAGGAGCATGGTCACCTCATGGCTACTGCTGTGCTGCAATATTTTGGGGAAGGGCTTATTTTATCGCATGCTCTCAAAAGCCTGATTGGGCTTATTATCCAGGGAAGTCTTATTTTCAGGGGAACAGGATACTTTTCCTTGCTGTGGGGAATAGTATATGCTTCTGTTTACTCATTAATCTTTATAAACTGTCATAACTTAGCATATTTTTCAGTCTATAAGAAGCACTTCCCCCCCCCCCCAAAAAAGTGTGTGGAAATGTCTGTTCGTCTTATAGAGTGAATAATGCCAAAGCCCCACCCACCTCCCAGCCCCCACTTTTGACCTCTGCCTCCCAGAAATTTGCCTCCTTGCAGCAAACAGCCTGATCAGGTTCAGCACAGCCTGATTTAGCACAAGCAGCTGATTGGTGGTTGGATTGGCCTCCTGGAATACCACCAATCAGCTGTTCCAGGCTGCAGGGATTACTGCCACTCATCGCCACCATCGCTGCCCATCTCCACCACCACCTATTGCTTCCTCGGAAACTGAAAATGGGATGCACGAAGGCAGCAATAGGCAGTGATGAGCGGAGATGGTGGCAATCGCCACAGCCTGGAACAGCTGATTGGCAGTATTCCAGGTGGCCAATCCAACTGCCAATCAGATACTTGTGCTAAATCAGGCTGTGCTGAAGCTGACCTGGCTGCTTGCTGTTTGCTGCAAGGAGGCAAATTGCTGGGAGGCAGAGGCAGATTTTTTTCTTGTTTTCTTCCCCAAAAGATAGCTCCATCTTATGGTCCGGAGCATCTTATAGTGGGAAAAATATGGTATATTAAAAGAATTGCCTATATTATTTCAGATTTTTAACCCTAAAGGAAGAAAACACTTTTAAAATTAAAAACAGTTAACTTTTCTTTAAAAGTATTTCTAAAATAGTAGGTTCTAATACATATATTTTTATTTCACGTTTTAAACTTATTCTTAACATATATACTTTAAAGTTCACTTTCAATGATATTTTACAGACTTTAAAAATTACTCAAACATTATATATAAAAGGAAAAAAAATCTGTTTATTTTCAAACCCACTTTATAAATCCAAAACCCAAAACTACATTAAAGCTTTCTTTCAATTATATATATATCTCACACTATAACAATTCACGAAGTTAGCTCATTGCATTTAAATATCTCCCTCAAATTTATTGTCATGGCATAAATTTTTTCTTCTCTTTAGATATTCTTCTAACCATTCATATTTTCAAATTTTATCAATAATATTTTAAAAACTTTGAGAATTATTCAAACATTATATAAAAAGATAGAAAACATACATTTACAAATTCATTTTATAAATACAAAACTAAGTTAAAGTTTTTTTTTCAATATTTATATCAGACTTATAAAAATCCATCCTAACTCTAATTAACTTTAAATTTAGGTCACTAAATTTAAAGTCTATTCTATGAAGCTTGTCTTCATAGAATAAAATCTTTTTCTTTCATGAATGTCTATCAAGTCTTCTGTCTTCAAGAAATTTTCAACCTTGTTAATATTCACAACATTTCCAAAGTTGTTCTGTTAACAGTTGTAGATTACCTTGAAGCTTTTCCTCATAGAATACAATCATCTTCTCTGAGATATTTATCAAATCCTTTTTTTCCTCAGAGTATTCTCAACCTTATTATTATCCATGAAGAAAATGCCAAATTTGACTTTTTAAAAGTTTTGTGTTTACTTCTTAAAAGTTGTGAGTGTGAATTCTTGTTTCAATCGTGCTGAGAGTTATATTCAAACTATCATCATAATAAAATCTGGTGTCAGATTTGTATTCCAAAGTTACATTTATTTTCATTGTCTGATATTTCTTGTAAATAGTATAGTCTTCATTGTCATTGTACAAAATAAATACAATGAAATTGATTTTAGCCTCACTGGTGCAAAATTATAGCACCAAAAAGAAAAGAAAAACACTAGTCATGCATTTCAATGTGTGCATGGAGTGATTGTGGTTATGTTTAAGAGCCTGACAGCTCAAAGATTAAAAACTATTTTTAAACCTATTTATTTGGCTGACTATGCTTTGATGTCTTCTGGCCAATGGTAGAAGTACGAAGAGACATTGACCAGTTATACCAGCGTATCATATTATAATGCAATATGTGAGGACACTTTCTATCGTGGACTGATAGAAAGAGGTCATCAGCCGTTGTTCCACCTGATTTTTTGGCAGGACTCTAAGGAAATGAAATCTCTGCCTTTCCAATCACCAGGGATGTGTTGTTTTTCCAGGTGATATCTTGACTAATAAGCACTCCCAAGAATTTAAAAGAGGAAACCCTCTCCACACAGCCCCCTCAATAGATAGTGGGGGAGGTTCCTCTCTTTGCTTCCAGAAATCTAGCACCATCTCCTTTGTCTTACTAGTATTTAGATGTAAGTTGTTTTTTGAGCACCATGCAGATACCTTCAGAACTTTTTCCCTGTATGCTGATTTGTCTCCTCCAGTTATGAGACCCAGCACTGCTGTGTTGTCTGCAGACTTTATTATGACAATTTGTGGAATTGTTTCAGGGTTGACCTAATTGTGTCTCCTACTTTTTTATATCATCTATCTCATTTGTATCTTTAATACCTAATAGATTTACAATATGGGGGATTCTCTGAAAAGAGCTTTCAAAGATGTCCCTAATAACAGACTTGCGTTTAGGTTTAAACATCTTTGTAGTTCCCTCGAATGGTCAAAATGTTTATTTATTCTGGCCAATCAGAGTTTTTAAAAATCAGAGAATTTCAACCATCCACAACAAAGTAATTGAAGGCTACGGATTATTTTAAAAATACAGCAGTAAAATAAAACCACAATTTTTTATACTTGTTTCTTCACAAAAATTAAAAAGAAAAGACTACACTTCCTTATTTTAGCTTCCTTCCAACAACTTCCTTTTTTCTTACTTAACAATAACAATTCTCGAAAATGGAGCAGAGCTCCAAAAAGGACTAAAAGACTTTGACGAAAGAGGGCCTCTTTTAGCTAATAAAGATAATAGTCTCATAAATTGGTTAAGAAATGAAAGGCATTATTTATTGTCCATTTGAAAAATAAATTCCAAAATTGCTGTTGTGTCCAACAGCAAAGTGGTTGTAGGGCCATGGCCATCTTTGGCTCCCCAGCTCTCTGAAGCATGGCTCCTGAGGTAACATGCAGACCATTGCTGTATGGAGGATCTTATTGGATGATTATAGCACTCTCCCTAACCCAGGAAAGTAATTAAAATAAAGGGAAAGCCTGTTCCTTCTGTTGTTAAGTTGGAAAAATGACAACCCAGACAGAGAAGATTCTCTGGCTGTGTTAATCGTCGGCCATATCACTGGAAGTCTCTTCACTCTAAATTTTGATGGTAGTAGTAAAAAGTAGGTAGGCAGTAGAAAGCAAACTGAGATTAAGCAAAAAAAAAAAAAGGCATAACCAGGAGTCAAAAATCATAGGGAGGCAGGACAATTTTAGATATTTTTAAAAATAATCTAGCCTATTTTTAACACTATTGGTGTGGTGTTTGTATGCAGGAATCAGTGTCTGCCTTAATTCAATTAGAGTTTTGAAAATGTGAATTACAATTTGAGTTCATCAGAATTTGACTACTCTGAATAATACCCACAAATTCAACATAAGAAGAAGAAAACAATGCTATATTTTTTATGAATTCCAATTACACTTGCTATGGAATAAAACAAAATAATTGCGTACACATGTTATCCAGAAGTGTGAAAATAGAATATTTTTGTGAACCTGCTTGTTATTGCTTTCCTCAGAATATAGAAAATTTAAGGAGCACAGTTGCAAAATTAGTTGGGCTTCAGAATTTCAACTTGTTTGTGATGTATTTATTGTTTTAAAGCAGATCATGATCACTTCTGGGATCAGTTTAGAAACATTCTACAAGTTGGTTACAACAAAATCATTTAAATAACGTTATACATCATTATTACTGCTTATAGACTTCCCAGTCACATCGCTCTGATTATCACCAGAAACAGAATAGCAATGGGAGTTTTAGGGTGCCCTGAAGAACATTTTTAATGTTCTCTGTAGGCTTAGTTTCTCCTTGATTATTAAATCCCATTATCATCCTGTGGTAGAAATTTTGTTCCTTCCTTAACCATTTTTCTGATATAACTGTATTTTAAAACATGGTCCTTAGTTATCTGGCTCGGTTATCTGATAGACCATCTTTCTCTGATTATTTCAGTCATCTCATAAGACCTATGAATAAATAAAATCCTGCTGTTTATTAATGAATGCCATCTGATGGAGTCCAGGAAGCATGCTTTCCATGTTATGGTACCTGTCCTCCGGAATAGTATCATATCATCAGAAAAGACTGCAGTTTGTGATTAAGAATATGCTCTACTGAAGATGTGCTATGATTATTGGGAATGCTTCTTTGAATAAATAAAATGGCTAGCAGTGTTAAAAGATACATAGGATCCCTACATGTAATTTAGAAAGCAAAAGATTGCAGAATCTTGGGATCCAAACTATTATTGACTAATAAGTTCTGTATTAATAATGATAACTATTATTTTAAGTTGATACTTGACTAGTAATAACATGACATTAAAATTCAGTTCGTGGCTGGTCATATCAAAAAACAAATAATAATCAAACTGATAATGAGAGAGAAAAATTCTAAGAGGATAAATTAACATTTTCTTTTTTTTAATACAAAAAATGGATGTGTTTTAAGGCATGAACAGAAATATAAGTCTGCCACATACATGCACTTTCCATTATTGAAAATATAAAAACAAAAAGGATTCAAAATGAAATGATGTTAGGTAAGCTTAAGATATTTATATGCTGAAATAATATAAAATATCAATACCTGGGATATTAGGTCACTATAAAAAAGCAAGAGACTGACATAGCTAAGAAGGTTTCATTTAGTCTATGAAATAGTATAAAGCAATTGCCGACTTCCCAGATGTCTGAAAATTGCTGTATATATCCCTTTTTTAAAAAATTGGAGCATTCTATCTTTGGAACCTTACCCACCATGTTAACAAAATACTAAGGGTAGCTTTAGTTGTATAAGGCAGATCACAAGTAAAAACAATAAATCAATATTTTTTTAAAAAAAGAAACAAAAAAAATCTATCATTTTTTTAAAAAAAGTGCAGTTTGGTTTTTTTGAAATCTGTAATTTTATAAATAAAAAAAATGGCAATATAACTTTATAACTGCTTTACATCATATCAACATCTCCATCTAAATATGTACACAAATCAATTAAAAGCATATATTTTCATTTTTGTTCAATGTAGGATTCAATTTCTAAACAATTAATTAATATAGAATCATATTGCTTCTCTTTTGTTACAAAGCTAAATCAAAGACTAATGTTTATCAGTTCAGGGAAACAAATATTTTTCAACTATATATGATAAGTTTTTATGCACATTCCAAGTTTATTATATCCAAAGTTTATCATAGAATGACGGATAATAGATTTCTGACGTACAATTTAACAAACCAGTAACATTAAATCTAAACCAGCTTTGAAGAACTTGATTCACCATAGAAACAAATGTCTAATAACTAAAGCATTATCATTTGTCATAATCAGAATGCATGTACAAAGGTTCTTGAAAATTTATTTCATCTGTGAAACTCAACAGAAAGAAAGCCAACACTTCAAAATTTCCAAGCTTTTAAAACCAATAGGCTTAGATTATGCATTATGATTATGACAAATGATAATGCTTTAGTTATTAGACATTTGTTTCCATGGTGAATCAAGTTCTTCAAAGCTAGTTTAGACTTAATGTTATTGGTTTGTTAAATTGTATGTCATAGAGTACTCTAGGTCTGTTCAAAACTCCTTATAGATTGTCCAAATATGGGGGAATTTTTTCTTGTTATTTTTTGTTAAAAGAAAAAGGTCAGTTTAGACTTTCGGTCAAGCCTTTCTCCTACACATTCAACAACACTGGAGCTATTGCAGGGCCAAAGAATTAATACAAATATTTTAGCTATGTCCCATTAAGTTTTTTCAGGTAAATTGTATTCATTTTATAAAATCTGAAAAGTTTTAGAAATACCATTATTCAACAACTGAATATGAGGATGATAATTTCTTCTTAGTTCATGTTAAAAATATATTACCAGTCATTTTAAATAAGAATTTCACCAATATTAATTTTTCATGAGAGAAAATATCAAATTTAATTTTGTGTCCAATAATGAGGAGATATCTAACTGATTTCAGTGCTGAAAAAAAAAAATTGAATTCCTACTGTGATTAGAACAAAGAACGAGCCAAAGCTGTAATTATTTTCAAGATAAGGTCACAATGGTAAGAGTTCGATATTTTTGCATTCCCATACAAAATTGTGGTGGAATGTACTTCTGTAGAAGAAATGGGGAATAATTATTGCAACACAGCTTCCCAGATAGAGACCCAGATTAAGAGACTGTGCAGTGCTGAGCTGGATGGCATAGTGGGAGTTGATTCAGGATAGATACATCACAGAATCTCTCAGGATATATGCTGTAATTAGAAGGTTATAATTTTAGTTTGGAAAGAATCTGTCTATTTGGATAAGCAAATGACAGATTGAACTCAACTGGATTTTGCTGTGTTGTCTCTGGATTTGGGCTTGACAATGATTAACAAATTTTCTCTATATCTTTAAACTTAGGAAACTTAAAACTTTTAATAGTGTAATATAGACATATAGTAACTTTAACAAGGAACATTGTGTAGTTTACTACTTTCATAAAACTTAAGTCATTAAATTAATGTGTAGACAGGTTTAAAATATCCACGTGGAACCACCAAAAGCATTGTTCCAAGAAACACACTGTAAATCTTGATGAAAAAAGACATTTTTTCAATCTTCACTTATCTGTACAAATTTAAAAATATTTTAATCTACATTGTAATATTGTCTTTCATTTGGATCACTAGTATGGAACACTAATGTGTTCTTATTGACTAAACTTGTTATTTCGCTGAGGATACTTTAATAGAAAAAACTGAAATTGTTCTTTGTAGGTGTTTGGAAATTTCTTGGTATAATATTTAATAAAAATATAATTTCCACAAATTTCCACAAATTTAGATAAAGGTTTCAATATCAACACAGTGCATCACCTTATACATCTGTTCAAATTCAGCTAAACAAATTGGTTTGATTTTGATGAATTCTTTTAATAAATAGGCTAGGGATTGCAATATCACATTAAAATTAAAGTCAGACAAAAACTTCATTAATAGGTTTTTTTCAATTGTATTTGAATTACTGGTGAAATAATACATTTATTTTGCACACATGTAATCCACTATATCTTCCTATAGTTTTCTTGCAATTCTTCCTTACATACACTACTTTCATATATAACTTTATACATTTTGTTCATTTTCAGGATTTTATTTGCAGCAAACATTCTTTTAAATGCATTTTATATCCACAGTTTATTTCCTTTGATCTTCCTGCCAACTGTCTTTTTAAATATCTCATTAACACAATTGCAAGAACTTCCATTGGACTCCGTAAATAAAAACTTTTACTGTGTTCCTAGCAGTTTCCATATTATCTTTCATCAGTAATTCAACTTACAAATATTAATTTTAATCAATGTACATATATTTGCATATATTTACCAATTAATTCAACAAAATAAAATCACCTCCATTCAGATTTATTTTTCTTTTTTTTTTTTACTTTCACAAATAAAGAACATATCTTTTTCATTCTCTCCTTTCATTTATTAAATTTTCTTTAGGCCTTTAGTCTTTTTACATTCCATGTGGCCATCTACATCCATCTGTAGCCCTCTTTTATAGCTATCATCATTTTCTAAATGGACCATATGTGCTGACCTCTGCAACCTCTCAAGGCTTTGGTTAATTAGGAGTTATCACATATTGCTTTTAAACAAAGCAGAAGTGAGGACAGGTTACTCTTCCTAGCTTTATGCATATAATACCCAACATTCCCTGCTAAAAGTAAGGACAGTTTTAGTATAACATGATTCCCTAAGCATAACCAAACCCAGTTTTGCCACAGAATGCTTACTTTATCCTATGCAAGTAAAGCAAATCTATTTATCTGCCAGTTATCATGGCAATATGTCAGTACTCTCTCTAATACTCTGATGAATAATTTCATTTTGGATATAGGAATATAAGATATGATGACGATGGAAGCAGTTTGAATTTTTATTTGGTAGAAGAATTAAAACCACAGTCATACTTGAAATTTGATATCAATACTATTTTTTAAAGTGTTTAGCAATAGCAACGGCACTCAGACTTATATATGGCTTTACAGTGCTTTACAGACCTCTCTAAGCAGTTTACAGTCAGTATATTGCCTCCAACAATTTTGGATCCTCATTTTACCCACCTTGGAAAGATGGAAGGTTAGTCAACCTTGAGTCTGGTGAGATTTGAACAGTCAAATTGCAGGCAGCCAGCAGGCAGCAGAAGTAGCCTGCAGAACTTCATTCTAACTGCACCACGAGTCCTTATTTACCATTCCTCTAATAGTTTATCTCTCTAATTTATGGATACCACTTTTGTATCCATTAAACCATTATTATTATTTGTTAAATAAGGGTTTAATGTTTAATGTTTTCCCATTTTGAAAGTAACAAAGTAAAGCAAAAAACAAAGTTTATGAGCAAGTTTTTGCTTTTCATTAGTCAAAGTGAAATCCAAGTGGCAAGGTTCATCATTTACTTATATTTCATACTTATGTCAGTAGTATTTTGGATATAGGAACTCTTTAGAACTCTCTAGGCCAGGGCTCCTCAACCCTCAGATCCCATCCCACTACAGAGCCTTAAGCCATTCTAAACCAGGCCCAGAAAGGGTGGTGTAAGCAGCAGGTGAGTGAATGTGCACTCCATTTGCTCAAGAGGTTAACCTATTAACCTATTAACCTTTTGATTTCTAGACTGCCCCCTCTCCCCGAAGGGACTCGGGGCGGTGTACAGGTACCAAATTAAAAAACCTTACAAATAATCATAAATATAGTTAAAAACGAATTAAACTTTAAACCCCTGTACAAATTTATAAAAATTAAAAACTAAGCCTAAGACCAAAATTTAAAAATACAGACTGGGGTGGGAGAGCTGGAATTAGGCCAAGCCAGCTAGATTAAACAGGTGGGTTTTGAGCTTCTTACGGAAGGAGCGGAAGTCCGTGGTTGTTCTAATATCAGGGGGAAGGTCATTCCAGAGGGTCGGGCCCATCACAGAGAAGGCCCTTCCCCTGGGCGTCGCCCGCTGGCACAGCCTAGTGGATGGCACCCGGAGGAGTCCCTCTCTGTGTGAGCGAATCGGCCGAAGGGATGTGTGGGGCAGGATACGATTCCGCAAATAACTAGGCCCTGTGCCATGGAGCGCTTTGAAGATGATAATCAGCACCTTGAAACGTAGGGTTTTCTCTCTCTTTAATTGACCTCCCATCTCTCTTTAAATTAACATTCCATCAATTCTTTACAATTTATAAGGAAGAATTAGTTTTCTCTATACCTCTTAACAAAAAGGGTTACTACTTATTCTATGCAATTGAGAACCAGTTTGGTTTAGTGGTTAAGGCACCTGGCTAAAAAACAGAAGACCATGAATACAAGTCTGCATGAATACAAGCCATGAAAAACAACTGAGTGAATGTCACTCTCTCTCAGGCCAAACCAAACCACTTCATAGGGTTGTTGTTGTTGTGGGAAAATATAGAAGAAAAAAGTGTGTTGGATATGTTTGCCTCCTCAATATATTTGTAACAATAATAAAGGTGAGACAGAAAGAAAGAAAGAAACAAAATTAAACTGAATAATTCAGAAGTAGGTTTGTCCTATTCAGCAACTATATGGTTGTGGAATATCAATTTGACAATAGTAGTGTTAGATCGGGCAATGAGAAGGCAGACACTGGCTTAATGCAACAACAGCTCTTTATTCAGATAAGTATGTACAATCCAGCGACTGTTCGGTCTGGCAGCAACCCTTTTATAGGAAGCTGTCAGACCTCTTAGCCAATCAGGTTAAACCTCTGTTCCCGCTGGAACAGAGGACCAGAGTGGAAACTCTGTAGCTAGTGTTAATATCTAACAAGTAGCCTACAGTGTTTACAGTTTTCTCATTGTTTTGTTTCTATCTGATGTCATCCTGTCATCAATTTAATCATTGTACAATAGCTTTAGCAGAAAGCTGAAATGAAAACAAGAACTAAGACAGACACATGAAAAGGATTCAACTTGCTGGGCCACCACAAGAAAAAGAACAACAACAAAATGGATGCTATCACTCCCTTTTGTAAAACACCAGTATGCCTCCTATTAAAACAAATGATCCTCCCTCCCTCCCTCCCTCCTTCCTATGTACTGTGTCAGGTTATCAGAATATGGATAGATGGCAAAAGGCAGATTTGTGCTTATGAGAAATAGAACTGGTTGTTCAAATTTCAAGGAGTGCTATTAAATATTTTTTCAAATAAACGTTATAGATATAAATATTTATATAAGAATACTCTTATCACCAAAACAACTATTTTGTCACCTAATGTTGCATGGCAAAATTGCAGTGAAAAGAAAAGAAAAAGAGACAATGATAAACTTCTTATTTTATAAATTCCAAAATAGCTTTAAAGATAACAGTATCTACATTTTAATTTTATCTCTATTATTTGTCCTATGAATAATAATCACAATCATATTATTCCCAATTGTATGTAATTAGAATATATGTCAGAAGCTTGGTATATTTTGATGTATACTGGTAACTTTTGCAAACTTTTACAAACAAGCCAGTGCTGTCATCCTCATTTCAATCATTTATCTACAAATGGTGACATCTACTCAATCCCAGCTGCTGAAAACAGTTTTCATTAATCAATCAATTCTGGCATGCATCCCTCACTGCCAAAGAAGCAAGCCACTGATTAATTTCAAAAGTAGTTTATCTGTTCAGCAATTTGGAACCTTGGCTTGTTTAAGCAATTCCTCTGATAAGTATGTAAACAACTGTCAGCTATGTGTTAAGTTCTGGACTAACCAAATTCTGAAGTCTCCTCTGGCTTAATCTTCACAAAAACAATGTAGCTATATATTTTTATATAAATAGATAAAAATAAAACACAACAGTCTTTCCTGAAATTTATGTAGTGTAGATATTGAAATATGTCACATTTATTTTAATGTGATATATTAAATATTGCTTTATTTTATGGAAACTAAATAAAATTCAACAAGCACACATTGTTGATCAAGATTGTTGATCAAGATTGGGTACTGCATTTGGGAAGTCTAACATATAGTACTGTATATGTCCTCTTAACTCCTTTAGAAACCACCAATTTAACTAAAATGTCTCTGGAAATATGAAAGAGTATTTTAATTAGAAACCCTCTAGAAGTAGAAACTAAGTATATCTATGTAAGAATTGGTAGTTACTCAAAACAGAAAACTGTCCCTAAATCAAAACAAAATGAATGAAGAAAGAAACTTCCCCCACTGTTTTACTGCTTTCAGGAACATTGTACTCATTATCCCAATATTCACTTAGTGATAGAGATGTCAGGAAGCTAGAAAAAGCCAGAGAAAATTTTCTCCTTCCCTTCTGATACCTTAATTGTGAAAGAAGATTATTTAGGCTTTTGGTAATAGTATTGACATCTTAAAGGCAAGAAACAGCTTTAAAGAGAGCTTTTGAGCCATACATGCTACAGTACAACCTTGCTTACTGTTTTTAAAATATAACTATGTTGTGTTGTAAGGTTTGCATTTAATTTATTTAAAAAGTTCTATTGGACTATGAACCTGCAGTAAATATCAAAGGAAGAGGTGATTTCTTTTTTAAAGAACTCAGGTACACTATAACTACAGTAGTTGCAGTTTGGAGACAGAACATTCCTTTTGTTCTCAAAGTACATTGACCTTATTCCGCCAGGACAGGATTCTGAACTTCTTTACTTACTTACAATTGCTCACATCACTGAACTGCCAAACTGAAATTTATAGCAGAAAGAAAGATTTTAATTAAAGTAATAGACATATTAAATCCTCTTTCAACTGATTTTCAGAGGTTAAGTGGATTAAGTTTTTTTTTTAACTACTATAAAAGACAACCCTTCTGTTTCATTTCTGAGGCTATTATGGTGAGTGTCATTTTGTTATGTTTATTTTTTAATAAAATCTAATCCATGGTTATACCAAATATTTGAAACGGAGATGAGCACCATCCCCTAGAGTCACGAACAACTAGCACATATATGCAGTGGGAACCGTTACCTTTACCCTAGCCAAACTTGTCTTTAGAAGCTAAATATATTGGCTTGGTTAATATTTTCATAGGATCTCTCCAGGAACTATCAGAAATATAAGCAAGACAGGGAGGTAAAAATAAAAGAAACCTATAAAGATATGTCCATGTAGTTACCAGAAGATGAACTCAGTTTGAAATAGACCATCTGTAGCATAATCTAGCTGCCCTCTTTCCCGCAGAATTCTACTGCAGAAATGTGATTTTAAAGTCCTAAGTACAGTAGTGATATCATGTGGGAATTCAAATCTGGCAACAAAAAATATTTACTTGGAACACACTAGCAAGTTGAAAAAAAATGAACTAATGTTTCTCCAACAGATTAAAAATAGCCATATCATTATTCGGTGAAATGTAAAAGAAAAAACTATTAAAGAGGTTGAGCTTATTGACTTGTATATCATGAAAACAGAAATATTTTAACAATTAAAATATTTATTTTTAAGCTTAAAAATTAATTTTTCTCATATCCCACATACCATTTTGAACCATCATAAGTTGATCATATTCCTTTTGGATTTTGGAACTAGTTGCATGTTTTCAGCTTTGACTATTTAATAACAATCTTGATTAAACATGAAAAAGGCATTTAAATAGTATAATTTCTTTTTCTTGCTTTAAACTCATATTGTTTTGCATAATCAAAATTATCTCTAAAGAGACAGCTCTTTATAATAACAGTCCATACTTTTATATTAGATGCACACAAAATGGTTAAAAGATATAAATTAAAAAGTAAAACATACCAAACACAGAACTATATAATCATTATCTTAATATCATGAAAGGGATAAAAATTTGATTTACTCACATATTAATAAAAATGACTATATTTTGGAATGCAGTTAGTCTTCAGTTAATTTTAAAATGCAGTTTTTCTGGTCAAAAAATATATATGCTAAGATGCACATAACAGGGAAATTGATATCCATGTTTAGCATAGCAATATATCTATATTTTAGAGAATAATGTATAGAATAAAATAGTCCCTAAGAAAAATGCTACCAAATATTGAAATGAATATTATAAAATAGCATTTGGGTTATTACCATTCATTTGTTGAACATTTCAATTTCAATTTCCAAGTACAACTATTTCCTTGAAGTTCCATTTCTTGCAACATCCAGGTCACTATGTGATTGTAATTCAGCAACCTGGCAACTGGCTTTCACTTACAATAGTCGCAGTGTCCAATGATCATGATATTGGCATTTGTGAGTTTCTCTGCCAGCTTCCCACAAGCAAAATCAATGGGAAAGCTGACAGGAAAGGTCTCAAAGGCCTCTTTAGTATGTCACTTCCAATGCTCCCTTCCCCAAGTAATCTCCACTTTAAAGTTCAAGATCTCATGGAGCCCCCTGTAGCAACTCCCACGTACCCATGTTTTCTCCACCCGGCCATGACCACTGACAGCCCATAGCCCCCTCCAGCTCACCATGCTCTGTAATATCAGTCTGCAGTCCCTGCTGACCAATCCACAGTCACCATTAGTTCACATGTTCTGTAGCACTGCTGTATGTGTATCTGTCTGTCTGTCTATATGTCTATACGTCTATCTATCTATCTATCTATCTATCTATCTATCTATCTATCATCTATCTATCTATCTATCTATCTATCTATCTATCTATCTATCTATTATCTATCTATCTATCTATCTATCTATCTATCTATCATCTATCTATCTATCTATCTATCTATCTATCTATCTATCATCTATCTATCTATCTATCTATCTATCTATCTATCTATCTATCTATCTATCTATCATCTATCTACCGGTATCTATCTATCTATCTATCTATCTATCTATCTATCTATCTATCTATCTATCTATCTATCTATCTATCTATCTATCGTATATATAGCGTGCATAAGTGCACCAGCATGCCTACCATCCCTGCCCCATTGTCCCCATTTATTCATACCCATTTCCTGTGTTAATGTCCATGCTTATATTTCTACCTGTTATCTCGTACATCTTTGACAAACCAAATAAATTAAAAAAAATGTCTTTTTTGACAATTCCCTACTTCACAAACTAAAGCACTTCCTTAAAATGGTTACTCAGCCTGGTACATTATTGCTTTATCTATAAAATAGAATAAAGCCAGCTTAGAAATTACATAAGTGAACAAAATAATGAATTCTACTTTTGTGTGCTTTGAAAAAAAGCTTACAATTTAAAATAACAGGAGGATAGCCAGGCAATACATTCTGTAAATTTATCTCATTGATGCTTAAACTGATCTGTTTTATCTGTTGTTCCTATTAAAATATATATTGATTGTACAAATCTGGAAAAGCTAGAATCATTTAATAGCACTAAAAGACTTACTTAGTCGTCTCTCTTAAAGCTAATTACTGAAAACTATTGGTCTATTTATGTCTCCTTTAAAGAGTCTGGCCTTTTTTTACTGGCACTTTATATCAGGAATTCATCAACACTTTTTAAATTCCAATAGAAGAGAATATATGTGGCTTAGGGGTGAACTGTGCAGTCCTTGGTGCTCTCTGAGCTTGTTTGTTTGCCTGCAGAATTTTTTTTATCCAACTAAATAGTGCAAATCATTGCAAATGAATGTGGATATTGGTCCCTGATTATTTACAGTGGTTTGCCCTGCCAGTGCTGTTGGACATGTAGTTCCCTCCTTGATTAGGGCATTACTTTCTGCTTGATTATTTATATTAATTTCTGCTTATCTGCATATTGGCTGCTGCAGACCTTTTTTTTTAATTTCTTTGTTAACCTTTTTATTGTCTCTTTTGAATGGTGTGTAAATGTGGTTTATTACTATCTGCCTATTAATGGCTGATTTGTCTGAATGCCATTTTTTTTGGCATTCCCCATTTGCATCGAACAATTTTGTAGTGAAGTATACTATTCATTTTCAAAATTTAAAAAGCTCTATCAGTTCTGTAATAGAAAATTCTAGATGATAGTAAGAAGGTACAGAAAAAATTACTGCCATCTATAACTTGTTCAGATTTTTTGAAACTCAATTCTGGTATCCCAAATCTATGTTCAAAATGTTTCAAGATTTCTGGCATAATTATTTACAACTTGATTTTAAGATAATAAGACATAGTTTATACATACATACATGCATGCATGCATGCATACATACATACATATCAACATTATAACTATTCCAAAATATTAGTAAAATATTATTTCATATATGTAATTGATTCACCACCATCCTTAATTCATGGAGATTTAAATATCTTACAACATTGACGATTACCCTAAAAACAATTCTGCATTTTTGAAGTTGTTTTCATCAGTTCTAAGCTTGTGAAGGTACCTTAAGACTAGTTATGCCAACAAAACTGGAAAACCCAGGAAATGGAGAAGTTTGTGAAGTGTTTCCATTATTATTAATATCCCTTTGCTGGTTATTTTTTGTTTTATTTTTCTAGTTTTTAAATGTTTTTAATAATGATATAAATACTAGTGATCTGTATTTATTCACTGTTTTAGTGGTGAAGTATGCTATCTAAAGTTAGTTTTAGATGGCAGACTCTATAGATCATCTATATAGACAGGCAGAGAGATACAGGTAGTCATCGACCTACAATCACAATTCAGCCCAAAAATTTTATTGTTAAGGAAGACATTTGTTAAATAAGCTTTGCTCTTTTATGACCTTTCTTGCCACAGTTGTTAAGTGAATCACTCCAGTTGATAAATTAGTAACCCGGTTATTAAGTGAACCTGGCTTCCCCATTGACTTTGCTTGTCAGAAGGTCACAAAAGGTGATCATTTGGGACACAGCAAGGTCATAAATAGGAACCAGTGGCCAAACGTCTGAATTTTGACCACATGATCACAGTTTGTAACTGTGAAAAAGTCGGAAATCACATTTTTCAGTGCTGTTCCAACTTTGAATGGTCACTAAATGAACTGCTGTAAGTCGAGGACTACCTGTATAAAAATGTTACACTCTAAGCAAAATAACTTTGTTATTCAGTTATAAGGCCTTTTTAGATGACAAGATGCCATAGTTTTCAGTTTCAGGTGAGAATCTGCAAAACTAGCCCCATGGGTTTAAACTGAATTCAAGAATACATATCAGGCGTGCAGCATAAAATGGTAATTTTGACACACTACTTATTGATCCTGTTTCTTTTATGAACTGAAAAAATGTTTTCCTTAACATAAATTGAAATACTTTTTGTTTGCAAAGAAGTATGGAACCTAGTGATCTTTAGATGAGTGGAAAAAAATATGGTGAAACACAGCTGTGTCCTTCATGAATAAAAACTGAGAATTAAACCACTCCTTTTAAAAAATAATAATGGAGCCATCATTTTAACCATTACTGTTCATTCCCCTGTTTATTCTAATAATTTCTGTTTATATATCTCAAAGGAATTCAATAAAATGAGAATAATTCATTTTTAATGAGACTGGTTTAGTAGTCTGATGAATACACGAGATATTTTAGTAACAAGGTTTTTAAACAGATGCTATTTAAGCTTCTCGTAGTGTTGGAAAATTTGTGAACATTGTGCAATTCCACATGTACAGTATTTAGCAGAGTTTATGTAAAATCAGTAGGAAAAAAGATTAAATTTTATCTGGAATAAGGGAAATACAGATTTCAAGGAACAGTTATAAAAGTATGAGGATCCCCTCCACTTCCAGTTTCATATAAGAGGGAAATTTATCTTACATATTGCTTCCCAGCTGCCACTGTATGCTTGGCAGAAAAATTAAAACTATGATGGCATATATTACTTGTGCTTAAAGCTGAAACTTAAAACTTAAACAGAAATATAGCGAGTTCCGTCTTACATTGAAAAAAATAACAAATGCTGGTAATATAGTTCATATGAAGAGGAGAACATTTTGAACATCAGGCATGTGGCCCATAAAAATCCCTTGATGTATAGGGAAAAGTCTTTTAAATTTAGTATAGTTATAAACAATTGCATTTCTTGACTAGGAATTGCTGAAGTATTGCAGATTTTAGAATATCTGAGATTAAGACAAAATTAAATGGTAAATGTTTATAATATGGTAAAAGTCTTGCTGATAAATAACAAAGTCCTGCTGATAAGTGTAGGAATAACTGGCTATACATTACATTTGCTATCAGGATGAACAAGGATGAATGTCTACTGAATGGACTTATTCCTCAAACAAATATTGTTTTACATAGTCTAATCAATGTTCTTACACAGCTTGTCTTTTGGAAAGCTAGATTGCTTCTTTGGTAGTAGAGCACTTGGTTGATAAGTGTTTTATGATAGACTTGTGTTTCTAATTTGCCACTACTGTTTCTGCTGATGAGCATAGCAGGTAGTATGCTATTGTTTTTTTCTTCCCTTGTGAATTTTATTCCTTTGAAAATGCTGTTGATAGTTTTGTGTGTGTTCTCTAGTTGGTCAAATATCTATAAATATTCTCAGTTATCCAGATCATAGTTATACCAAAAGTAGTTTTTATTTTGAAAAGACAATGGACTGATTTTTTTTTGACGAAAAAACAAGATGTTTTGCAACTGATGAAGTTTCCAGGATAAGAAGAGAAACATCTTGTTTTTTTTCTCAAAAAAATCAATCCAGTTGCTTTTTCAAAATAAAAACCACTTTTGGTACCTCTAGTTGGTCCTTTTTTATTTTGACAAGGTTTCATCTACATACCGGAGCTATATATTGAGTTTTTGTGTGTGTGAGTGTTATGGATTCTAGGCATTGCAGTTTCTGCTATTAGTCCTGAAACAGTAATCCCATGGGTTGCCTTTAATTTGTTTATATATTTGTTCATTGAACTGAAAGTACATTGTCAGATAAAGGTTGATGAAGTCCATGCTTCCGGCTTTTTCAATCTTGGTGTATTGAGTTAGGTCGTTTGTATTAGTGCTGTAATTTGTTTTTTGTGACATAAAATGAGACCATGATTTCATCTTTTTTAAACTTTCTCTTTAAACATTTTCTGAGCAAGCTTAGATTGGTTTTGGTATTAAGTGACATATTTTTTCTATTGTCCAGAAACTTTTCCTTATACCATCAGTGCAGTGCGAGGGGTGTTTTTTTTGAATATCAGTTCTCATGATAACCCCATCTGTATGAAAAGCATCTTTTGATGTTATAGAACAATCTGAGTAAGCATATATTTGGATTTTTTTTTGCTATATAAAAAAGGAAGGAGCACGGCAGTACCAAGCAGTCAGAAGTTACTTGTTTTAGATATGCTGTAGTGCTATCTGAAAGTTTTCTCACATTATAGCTATATGGACCATGTTATCCAATATTTGTCTAATATGACACCTACCATGTTTTCCTGAAAATAAGACAGGTTCTTATTTTCTTTTGATCCAGGAAATAAGCGCTTGCCTTTATTTTTGGGGAGGCCTTATTATTTTCGAGGTGTAGAAGGCGGTGATTGTGGTCACTTCATAGCTGCTTCTGTGTTGCAATATTTTCAGGGAGGGCTTATTTTTGGGGGAGGTCTTATTTTAGCACATGCGCTCAACAGCCTGATTGGGCTTATTATCCAGGGAAGTCTTATTTTCAGGGAAATGTGGTACTGAACATATATTGTATAAAAACTGTTTAGAAAGTTAAATAAAGGACAGTCAGAACAAATGCTGTTTGGTAATAAACTATTCTGCTAACATCTGAATTTATTCATGATTTCTTCTTGAGTTAACATTGAGACCCTGATAGAAAGCCTTTTGTTCTTTTCAAAGACAAAGTAAAGAACCATGCAAATTTAATTTTGAGGTCACACTAGAGCAACTTAGTGGTCTTCTGCATGAATTCCTCATAATAATTTGGATTTTGTAGTTAAATTAATCTTAATATGATCTAAATTACATTTATCTTGATGATCGAGAAAAAAGCTACCTGTGATTCAGATGGTTAACTTAATGTAAAAATTTGTGAACTCAAACTGTGGCCAACTATTGTGACCTCCTTTTGAATTTGAATATAGAAAGAACTATTAGAGCAAAACAAAGCTGCCTAAGCAGGTAATATTTTCTTTGTTAATGCATCTGAAATTGCTTCCATAACCAAGCACATTGCTTCCATAACCAAGCACAGGAAAAACTTTTTAAAAACAATATATATCAAATCCTATATCTACAATCTATACACATTTCTATATCTTCCTGTACCTAAAAGTATGCCAACAATATACTGCAAAATATTATTTCATCTGTATTACCACTCTGAACCAACAAAGGCCCTGGCTTATGCCCTTATTAGCATTCCAATGAGGTGCAAAGAAATCTGGTAAGACAGCTGGGAGCAGGTGGCAGAGGAGCAGGCTTAAAATGAGTTGAAAGATTCATTAAGCTATGGACTAAGTAATTGAAAGCCACAACATTAGGCTTAGTTGGGCTTGAAAATAATACTTCAAATTCCTGAAGTGCTGCAATAATGCAAGTTCCAATGAAATAAGTCTTTTGAATAATTACTACACATATACACATACACTTAAAATGTCCAAGAGAAAATTAAACGGTATATAGAGTTTGTGAGATTTATGGTGATACTGTTCATTGCAAGGCCATATTCAAGGACTCCGATTGTTCACTGCAAAAACAGGTATATAAAAAGAAGTAATGAACAAATTAACAGCATGGCTTTCAACCTGTATGAGGTAAAAATAGAGGCACAATCAGAGGTGGGTTTGCTCGGCCAGGGCAAACGAGTAGTTTGTGCATGCACAGAAGTGTCGCACATGTGGGAGCATGCCCAAACCGGTAGTAAAAATATTAGCAACCCACCACTGAAGCACATCTCTGTTAGCATTTAAATTAATCAGCAGGTATCAACCAATAGTGGAACTTTTGAAATGGTAAAATTAAACCCAGAAGCCTACCCATCGTAAGATTTGCCCCTTTTGCACTCTGCCTATCTTCATTTTTCTCAATTTTCAGTAGATTAAGGGGGGAGAACTATGACCTTCTTTGACCTGCGGATTTCAACTCCCAGAATTCCAGAACCATCATGCTGGTTCAGGAATTCTGGGAATTGAAGTGATAAAAAGGTCATAGTGCCTACCTCTGCAGTAGACACAGTGCTAATTTGGTATGTTTAGGAGTAATATGATTAATTTCCTAGCTAATCCTGACTAAAAATATGAAAAATGTGCTTATGGATTATTGTCAAATCTATACAGCTATTCTATCTATGGAGACATTGCTCGTAAATATATTATCTAGGCTTTTTTTTTTTTGCCAGAAATTAAAAACCCATTAATCTTTGTGTACAGCCTCAAACATTTGCCGTCTTTTCTTATGAAGCTGGATGAGATATTCTTAATATTAAAGGTTTAATTAATGTTTCTGAGTACAAAACAGAGTTAATGTGCAATTTACTATAATTCCTCAAATAATAGACTGGTGTGAAATTGCATTTTGTATTTTATAATATGTATTAAATTGCATTCAGTTTTGAATGAATGAAAGTGATATCTGGTATAATTTCCCTCTTTTTTATGTTTGCAGTGTGGAATACTTGAAACTTTATCACAAATATTTCTGATATAGATGTTTTAAATATGACATTAAAAGTAATAAAATGTTACGGTTGGCAAAGCACAATCAGGAGGTTCTCAATCTCCTTGCTGGAAATAGATTTCCCAACTGTGATTAACAATGAGAGTGCTTATATTGAATTAATGAATGTACATGTTGACTTTCAGCTTCAATTCACTGGAATAATTTCACATTAGCATATCAACAAGCCAAGAACCAACAGTCTAAAGTTTCAGGTCACTGACTATCTATAATAAAGAATATTCTTTAGGTAGTTTATTTCAGCAGCCTCAGTGCACATTGTATGCTCTTTCTGCATTTCTAATAGGACTGTTTTCTCTTCCATATATAGCAAATGAACTATATTATTTATCTCAAAATAATTTTTAGTCACTAATTTTAGTGAAGATTTAAATCTGGTATTGAAATCCATATGTGAAACTAAATTACTGTTTTCTGCCTACGTAACTCCTCTGTCTACTGAAATTCACCTTCCCAACAGTGTTTAAATCTGAAATAGGATTTGGAGTATAAATACAGGAAAAATTAAAAGAGCAGTGTGAAAACAAAAGAAAAATATTGTTTTGAGTTAATGAGCTACTAGTCCAATTGCATTGAATTGTATTTATTATCAATTATAAATGTTACTAGAATGCTAAATTTTAGAGGATCATGACAAATATGTATTCATTAAAATGGACTGCTATAACATTTAAATAAAAAATAAAATCAGAGTCCATAGAAAGAATAGGTGTTTAAGAAGTGAGGTTGCTGCAGCAGCTGTTAATCATGTTGATAAATATGGTATATTTAAATTTGTGATATCTGTTCTTAGAGAAAATCTTGGGAGAAATATATTAATTTGGCTACTAAATTGGTTTAAATTATTTTTATAATAAATGTATTAAGCACTACACCTGAAAAGATAAAAATTAATAGAAATTAAGTATGCCAAAATAATAAAAAATATAAAAGAAAAAATATAGTAAAGAAAAAGAAAAGAAATATATAAATAAATGACTTCCCCCTTCATCACAATAAGTACAAATAATTTTAGTCCCTTTTCATCTTCTTATATAACAAATGATCTCTTCTTTCCATATTACACCCATAAATATATTCTTAAAGCCTTATTGTCTAATCCCAGCCATAAAAAGTCAAATGAAAGTTACAAGAAGTTACAACATAGTATTTTAACCTTGATCAAATATAGCAATTTTATATTTCTCTCATTTACTTTTAACAATCTTGATCATTTATCCTTTCAAAATGACTTTATTTATTTTCATATTTTTTGTTCCTTCCCACAAAATTATTCAAAACTTTAGCAAGTTTCTTTTGAAAATCCAATAAAACAAGTGTATCCAGGCCACTTTTTTCTTTTGATATTTGTATATTCCTTTTAAATTCATTTGTCTGTCAAGTGAAGCATCTTTTCCCTTATCAGCCTTGTAGCCTTTTCTTTTTAAATTCACTTTCTGATCAATATCAGTCTTGACCAGTAACTTGTTTCTCTTTAGCACCTTGCAGTATTGCAGGCAAACTGGCCACAGCCTGGAATTTGATCCTGATGGGGCTCAAGGTTGATTCAGTCTTCCATACTTCTGAGGCCAGTAGAATGAGAAGACTTTGGGAACAATATGTAAATAATGCTTACATTGTAAACAACTCAGAGAGCAGTAAAACTCTATAAACTGTGCTGTTCCACTCACTCTCTCACATACACAAGTGTGGTTTAGAGAGTTATTAATGTTCCCCAGCAGTAATGTTCATCCAGCCCGAAAACTGTCCCAAATAAATCTAGCCACAAGCAGGCCAATGGCAATGGCCTATAGTCCATAAAACAATAGAAAGTTCTCCAACAAGTAGGTCCACCAAACCAACTTAAATCCACCAGGCAAAATTGAAAGTACATCCCCAAGAGCTCACTTGGCAAGAGAAGTTCAGAGTCTCAAGGCACAAAGTTAAGTAGGAAGCACGAGGAATAACTACATATAGCCATAAATCCAACATGTTGTTCCCAGCAATGCCTCCTTCTGCCTGCTGTGATAAATAGCTTTCTGGTGCAGCCCATCAAGATGGGCGGGGTCACCTCTCAAGTAATCTGGCAGATTTCTGTTGCTCTTGTCTTTTCCCTGCCCTGCATGCTGTAGGATCTGCCATGGAAAGCAGCTCCTCCTCTTCCTCTTCACTGACTATCCATCCCTGCAAGCTGTTCCCAGCTGTAAATCTCTTTCAGCCAGCCAGATAGAGTCATTAGTTAACCCAGTTCCTGACATGCCAGGAATGAGCTCATCTTCCCTCGAGCTGACTTCTGAGAAAGAATCTGAGGAGTCGTCCAAGGGAGACATCACATAAGCCTAAATACTATTGCTCTTGTTACCTGTAAAAGCACTTTTAAATAAATTTCTGAATCTATTTTACACCATTATTGCCCAATTTTATATCCTTTAAATTCCATTCTGTATTAATAAATCACACTTAAGTGCCATTTTCCTTTAATTGTAATATTTAACTCCTTCTGATTCTTTTAATGTCCAACCATCACAGTCCATTCTATCGTGCTTTTTTTAAAGAATCCAAAATAACAAGGAAATAATTTTATTTCAATCTAGACCTTTAGTCCTTTTGTACTTTTCTAAAAAACAATCTTCTAATCAACCTTTTGCTTCTTATTTCAAAAAATATTTTTTCAAGTCCTCAAATTTGTATTTAAAACTTGTTTTGTTAAAGATTAAAGGGAATTCTCCTGATATTATAAAACCTGTCACTTTGAAGACTTCTAATAGCTCCATTTTAACTGCAAATTAGTTGCATCCAAAAGGATTTAAAATGAAGTTGAAAAAAATCTGTATAGTATAAAGCTACATTATAGCTGAGAGATTAATGAAAAAAAATCTATCAACTCTCAGCTGTCTCATAATCACCCAAAAATAAAAATCTCAGTTCCTGCAGTCTACTTATGAGGAACACCTTTCTGAAGTGCATATAAGCAATCCAAATTTTCCCAGAGGGATTGCAACAGCCAGAATTCATAATCTTGCTGTTGATTGTCATCACAATGCCATCCTTACTCCTTTATCTTGTTGGCTCCAAATTCGTACCAGACGTGTGTATTGGCTTATATTTTTGAAAACTAATCTCTATTGTATATTTTGCAGTGAATTTGAAGAGATCTGTTAATCTGAAAACTATTCCAGAACTTGTATCCAAATCATAGTCAAAAATAATCTATAAAAATTAAATCTGCAATGTGTTTTCTGTAATAAAAATGAAACCAAAATGGAAAAAAAAGTGGTTTTCTTCCACTTAGGCTTGGACAATGTATTTTCTTTTAATGCTTTGTGACTATGATAATAAATTTTGAAACTTCACAATGGAACTCAGAAATTAAAGGAGAAATCATTTACTTACGTTTGGAGAAACAGTATATCCCCAAAACAGCCTTTTTAGAGCCAGGTATTTTTATATTTATTTATAGGTATTATATGTATTTTATTTTTAAAGCAAGTTTTTTAAAATGAAAAAGTAGAAAAGTTCCAATGTTAAGGATTAAAATATGTGAAATAATTTTGAATCCATGTTTTTAAAATGTATTAAAATTGCATGAAACTTATTAATGCAAATCTAGACTGATTCCTTCTGGCTAGGAAGGAGAAATCATGTAGTGAAACCTGAATAATACCAGCTTGCAAGGTGAATCATTTAAACCAGCACAGATGTTTTCTCAAAGGAATCAGGACTTCTACATTAATGGGAGAAATAACCCTTTTAAGGTAAGAAAATAGACAGGTTGGAAGAGATACATTTGCTCTTCTTGTGGATTTTACAAAAAGAGCATCCTAATGTGATAATTTTTAACTATCCACATTGTAAGTCACACTTTTTATAAGATTTATAATAGAATTCTATATCTGATGACATCATTGCATCTGCTGTGAGTATGAAAATATTGGTACCTTATTTAAATCTAGAAGTTAAGATTTACCTACCATTTGCTACTTCCTTCTGTTGTGCTGGCAACGGAAGAGCTCACAGCCATCTATAGTTCTTAATATTAAAAAATGGTACCATTTATAATCACAACAATCACAATATTACTGAAATATGAGTATGTGCATTCTTAATTGTATATGGGTTGGCAGCATATAATAAAATAATATTATATGTCACAGAATCTTGTCACTACTGTACAGTATCTCTAAAATAGAAATGTGCTTTTAACAACTTTATATCTTACCCCAACACGCAGCATTTACAATTTGGAGATACAAAAAGCCCATCGTTTTCCACTTGAAATTCTGCCACTGTTTCTAAGACTGGAAAAATAATAGAATGTTTTAAAGTATGCTAAAAAAAGAAGCTTGGCAAGGAATGCTTGAGAAATGCAATCATTTCTGCGCACATGCAATCTTGATCTACAGTATATCTCTCAAACTAATATGCATATTGAAATTTGGTTGCAAAGGTAAAATAATTCCATACATACCATATGTTCCATGGAATCATGATTTTCTTTAGGAATAACTTGCAATTCTTGTATAATCATTTCATTTTACAGTTTCAGTTCTTCATTTCCTTAGGAATGACTAAAGTTACTTTTTTGTTGTTGTTTTGAAATGTTACGTCCAGTGCCTCAGTTATATCTAATATTTGTAACTGTCTGTCCAAAATGCTCATTCTCCCATTCAGTAGAGATTGTACTAAAAAGGCATCAGTGCATTTGAATATATTTACAATTTACCTACTACATGAACATAAGAGTAGGCATTTTTCATTTTTTTATTCAATGGAGCTGTTTGCAGAACTACTTTGTCAGCCTTTCCTTTTTTCTCCTGAGAAGCTAGTGGATGCTTCTTTGTGAGGTTGGTTAGCTACTGTGCGAATGGACTGCTGAATTAGATGGAACCAAAGGAGCATAATGCTCACGTTCTTGTGATCTTAGATTATCTTTTTATATTATATTCCTCTCTCTTTGATAGCTTAAAAAAAGAAAGTGAAGACACATCTAAACACGTATTTAAATAATTGATTAAATTCCCTTAAAATAAATAGAAATCCCACTTAAAACATAGAGCTGAAGACAAACAAGATACCAGAGATCTACCTTTTTGTCTGTTTACAGTGATACATTCTAAAATTTTCTTTTTATATGAAAGGAAGAATCAACTTTCCCTTTTATTCCCAAACAAGGTTTCATTTCTAATGCTAAATTTGAAGCTCCAAATTTGTTGTGCATATTTATTTTCAAACACTACTAGTCTTTTTATTGTAAACTGAAACTATAAAGAGGGTTTGAATCCACTGTCACAGAACAGTTGTATTACCGATTTATACTGAGTTATTATTTTTTTCCTGAATTTTATAACAGTGGCAACAAGAATAGACATTTGTGGCTTTTCTACCCTAAACCGATATTTTTAGAGAAAGATCCTTAAAAATTTCTCACTAGGATATAACTTGAGACAGAAAAAATTCAGCTAGATATGTCTAGAATTTATAAGCCTCAGTAAGAATATTATATGACAATCCACCTGTCTGATTAACAGCACCATAAATATTTAGTGGCTATTTTTGCTTTGATCTATTTATAAAAAGTGAGAAAACTACACGCCTTTTGCTAGAACTCCTTTTTTTATTGACCCTTTCTCCAGCCGACATGCTTTTCCTGACAAAACGTTCAATCAGCCATTCAACACCAATTCTTTAGGAATTGGAAAAGCTGTTTTCTGAAAATATTGGTGTCATTCAAAGCTTCCCATGTGCTAGCAAGGTATGAAAATACAGAAAACCCTAATAAATGATGGATTAGTCCAAGGCAAATACTATACTCTCTATGGGAAATTATTTGAAAATTCCAGCCAGCATTGTGCCTCATGGGATGCTAAATTTGTTTTCCATCCAAAGAATCACAATGCCGGCACTATCTCCAAATCCATCCTAATTATGCTTTAGATTTGTGGTATTAATGTTGAAATCAGCACTGTACTCTGTTGTTTATTTAAATAATAAAAATCTAGAGTCTCAATCTCATAAATCTGTTTGGAACTAAGTGGAAGCAACCCAGGTGACTGGAACGTCAGCACTCTTCTGCTGAGATCAGAGACATTAGCAACAGCGGAAATGGCTGGAATAGACTCTTATACTATTACTTTTAGTGCAGCATTGTTATCTATACCAATCTTCCAACACAGAACATAATAATCTAGTTTAATCACTTGATCAGCATGCAACAGACCTCTCACCATGCGTTTAAGCTTCGCATTTGCTAGTTGCCAGTCTGCCATGGACTATAGGAAGAGGGTATCAGTCAGTAGGGAGAAAACTCTTGCTATTGTGTTTATTCAACAAGTTGAATAATGCCATCTGCATGCTGAAACATTTGTACCTCTTTGAATATATATGATATTTTAGTTGGATGAAAAAAATGTGAGATAAATTCTGCATAAAACTGACAAAAATGATTTTATGTATTTTCATCTATGTATTTAAAGTGGGGGATAAAAAAGGAATTATTGCCATCATAATGGTAATATTATTCTGTGGGAATGTAATAAATGTTTGTGCATTCCACTCCCACAATACTACCCAATTTGGAACATAGTCCCAATATGACATTATTTCAATAGACATTATTTTTTAAAAGGAAAGGAGTCAATGTGGCGAACAGCTGTACTCTGTTAGGAAGACATATAGTCTTCATGCTGAAGGTTACAGATTCAATTCCCAGAATTTCTAGATAGGAGAGAAAAAAATCGGACTGAAACCCTTGGCCCTCTTGACAGTCAATATTAATATTAATGGTTTAAGTGAATCAATAATAGTACCTAAAAATGATGCTAACATTTGCAGATATTTGCCATCAGAAATTGGGAAATCTAAACTCTTTTTCTCCAAACTGAGGATAAGCATAAAACCTTAAAATGATAGAAAGCCACCTATTCCTAGTTACATTTTTTTATTTGCAATCTAAGGGTCAGAGATAATCAACAATCATGACTTACATGTGACTCTCCCCTTGAGGGATAGAGAGGAAGAAAAGAAGAAAGGAAAGCAATAATTCCTTTGAACTTTTGGGTTCCAGCCTTGCACTTTTTAAACTGATGCCCTTCAGGTTGGTTCATTCAATTTTTGATTTGTTAAACTTAATAAAGAAGCAACAAAAATGGCTGCAGAACCAAGATTAAAATTATAAATAACTCACAGAAGCTACTTCATAGCATCCTCCCCTCAATCATGTAAGGTTTAAAGGCCAGCCCATAAAGCAGCAGGCAAAGGCATGGTAAGGTAAGGCACGCGATCCAGCCTGCTGGATGTGCCACACGGCAAGCAAAGACAGATGGACA
The DNA here is from genome assembly GCF_964273705.1 of Natrix helvetica. Lineage (NCBI taxonomy): Eukaryota > Metazoa > Chordata > Lepidosauria > Squamata > Natricidae > Natrix > Natrix helvetica. The sequence goes on along the minus strand of NC_138550.1, from coordinate 39,668,236 downwards.
GCCAGCCATGGGAGGATTGTCGTGCATGTGCAGAGCTGGACAATAATGTTGGATGGTGGGGGCAAAGGGTGTAGAGGCCATGGTGTGGCACCACCCCTGTCCCACTCTCTGCCTTTCCTCATCTCATGTGGTGGCACTGGCAGCAGGTGGAGGCACAAGCACAGGGCTACCCACCCCGTGTGCAGCAGCCTCTGCAAGCACATTTCAGGGAGCCATGGACTCATCTGGCTCTTGGTCCCTCCCAAGCCATTGACAGGAAAGAACCTTCAACCAGAGCAGCCTAGTGCAATTTAATGCTTTTAATTTACAAATAGAAAACCCAGTTACTAATACTACCCTTTCTCCTTCTCTTCTTTCTTGGCCTCACTTTTCTTATTCTCCTTTTCCTTGTCACCTTTCCACTCCTTTTTCCTCTCCTCCTTCTCCTGCCCCTCCTTCTCTGCATCTCATTGGCAATCTTGTTGACGAGGTTGTGAAGCACTACCATGAAATGGAAATGTGAGGTTGGAGGGGGGGTGGAGATGGTGCCATGCTGTGGCCCTTGTGCACTTAGCCCCCACCATCCAATGTTGTCCTACAAGTCCACTGCACACAGACCCACAATCTCTTTGCTTCTGCATGCATGTCCTCCCTCCCTCTCTCTGCCTCTGCCTGCTGCTTTGAGGGCTGGTCCAGTGGTTGCAGCTCTTGGATTCACATGTGCTGTGTGGGATGCATAGCCAGCTAAGGGTTTAGCAGGCTGCAGCCATTGCCAAACACCATGCGCCTCGCATGCTTGCGACCTCCATTGTTGGCCATACCTCCCTCCTCCCGGCTGAAGATTTTAACTGAGTTTAAGTTTTGGGGTAGGGTTTATATTAGGAGCATTCTAAAAAATCATGCTATGGGTTATTTTCTGTTTGGTTCTTATTTTTGGGGAAACATGGCAGCATAGATGTTCCACATAAAGTCCCCTTTTACACAATGTATATGCTGCTGAAATAAGCAACAAACTAAGAAGTATGTCTAACTGAATTAAAATAGTATCCACTCCCCTAACCATTTTGGTTGCTCTTCTCTGGACTTTTTCTAGAGTCTAAACACCTTTTTATAAGTGTAGTGACTAAAACTGGATGCAGTATTCTAGGTGTGACTAAAACCTTACTAAGGCTTTGTAGAGAGACATTAGTACCTCACTTGATCTTAATTGTATCTCTCTGTTAATGCAACTTAGCATTACATTGGCTTTTTGGCTGCTGGTGCACACTATTGATTCATATTTAATTGGTTGTCCACTAAAACTCCAAGATCCCTCTCACAGTTACTGCCTGACTTCACCCAGTCTATATGTGTACTTTTGATTCTTCTTGCCCAAGTGAAAGACTTTACTTTCCTCTATATTGAATTTCATTTTGTTAGATAGGGCCCAGTGTTCAAGTCTGTCAAGATTGATCTGGATCTTGAGACTATGATCTAGGGTGTTGCCAACTTAGTATCATCTGCAAATTTGGTAAGTTCCCCTTCTATTCCCTCATCAAGATTGTTTATGAAGATATTGAAGCATACTGGGACTGAGAGAACCTTTTGGTACTCCACTGCTTACTTGCCTCTATGTAGAGGTAGTACCATTAAAAACTATTTGTTGAATACAGTTTGTCAGCCAGTTACATATCCATCTGATGGTGATGTAGGTTGTGGTCTACTTTGTCGAATGCCTTGCTAAAGTCTACATACATTATATCCAAAGTATTTCACTGGTCTACTAACTATGTTGAAAAATGAAATAAGAATGGTTTGCCATGATCTGTTTTTAACAAACCCCTGATGACTTCTAGTTCTTATTTTACTTGTTTCTAGATGTTGGCAGATGTTTTTTATTATCTTTTCCAGAATCTTCCCAGGTATTGATGTTAGGCTGATTAGTCTGTAGTTTCCTGGTTTTTTTTTCCTTGTATGAAGATGGGAACTTACGTTTGTCCAAATGTCTTATGATCATTAGATAAGATCTTGTTATTGCTTCCCAAAAATCTAAATTCTTATCCCCTTTTTCTAGGAACAAAAAAAAATCAGAATGAAAAAAGTATGAAATTTGTTTCTTCTCCTAAATAAACAAAATAATGACATACTCTTAGTTTTGTTACTATTATCAGTAAATAGTAAATAATACTCTGAAAATTATATATTTGCTATTCATAAGTTTTCATATAATGTTACATAATGTTACAAAAGAAACCAATTTGACTAATTTGTTTTCTCATCATCTTCCTTTTAAACAGATATCTGTTACAAAATCATAAGAAAATATTGGGTTATCGTTAGTATGACAGGATGTCGCATATACACCTGAAAGTGTTTGCATACCTTTGTTAGGCTTCTAACATTTTATTTCTTTGTCATTGTCTTTAACTGGATGAAATAGTACACCATACAATAAAATTTTTGAACCAAGGTATCTCAAATGGGCTAAATTATAGAATGTTTCCAAAATTTGGGACGCATGACTCTGAAGGGAATGACATTTGAGAAAGTTATGGCTGCTTTAATGCTTCTGCACTGCTGGCTCTAGCTGCAGTCATGTAATCTTCATTTTCAATGTTCTGTGACAGTTTCCCAGCCAATCTCACAATCCCCCATTCCCTCTCCCACCCAGCAACTTATCTGCTTGCCAGGAGAGGAAGAGAATGGAGAGGAAATTTACAATGCTTTCTGCCAGATTTCCACTGGAAACTCAATGGAGATGCGAGTTGAAAGTTGCTCCTGCTCCCACTGCTTTTTTGCCTGTGTTTGCCTGTTTAAGTTAGGAAATATCTCTGAAACGATGACCAACGGGGTGCTGATTGTTTAGTATTTCTTTTAATAGCACTAAATAACATTTTGAAAAAGAACATAAAAGAAAATGAACAATGCAGTCATATTCTTTCAGAGTCCTTTCCCAAATTACTCATATAGCAGGCTTTGAATAACATAGGAAACAGAAATGTTATGTACAATAAATGAACAGATATATGAAAACGACCTTCCCTGACATTATCAGTCATAGAATAACTGAATAACAGAAACAGGTGAGAAACAGTTGATTCTTATGCTGTTGATGACTCGCAAGAATGAGGAAACCTCTCCAAAGCTGGCAACAATTGTGTGTTTTACTGCTTACATTTTTCTTCTTTTATTTATTTCTTGGCTAGAAATGTTGCTCTAACTTAACACAAAGCCAACTGATTCTTCAGCAGAAACAAGAATGATTTTCTTCTCGAGCCAACTTGAGTAAGATAGCAAATTTAAAGGACATTTATGAAATCTGTGAGAAATAATTATTGCACATGTTTGCACAGGAAACCATCCAGAATATGTAATATTAAAGTATTATAATGTTGTATTTATCAAGTAACAACATAACAGAAAAGACAAAGAGCCACATCTTTGACTAGTTATTCAGAAATCCAAATTCCATAGCCAGAAAGCTATGAATTGTCTAAGTAATATCTTAATCTATACTATGGGTCTAAAAACTTTTTAAAATAAAATTAATTTAATATATTTGTTATTTAGTCTAATAGACCAAAATGATTGAGGTGGCTTGGCAAGATCTCTTCCATAATCTACCCATTTTGATTATTAGGTTGCTATATGTTATTTTTTTCTAATTCTTTTTCCATGTTCTGGTGTGGGACTATTGATATATCCACAAAACTACACATTTAAAAAAAAATGTTTGTATTCCAGACAACAGTTTAAAATTCCATGCAATTTTAACGTTGTCATTTTCAAGAACTTTTATTTTTCAATTTAGTGATGATAACATATTAAGAATTTTTTTTTTGCACATATACCTATGGATTATAGTGACTAGTTTGTCATGATGCTTGTCGGAACAATTTTGTTGAATTGTTGTGCTATGACAGCAGCTGTGGCTCCAACTTGGAGACTGCAATACAAAGTTTAAGACACTATTATGAAAAAAATGTGTGTGTGGGGAAATAGCTGGAGAGAAAGTTGCACGGGGTAGAGAAGATCAGTATAAATAAGACGGAAATTGGTTCCAATAAGGCAGTGCTTCTCAATTATTTTCTGTCATGCCCCCCCTAGGAAGAAGAAAACATTTCGCGCGCCCCCCCGCGTGACTGTAAATAGTATCATTTGTCTATAAAATTGTTATAAGTACACCTCTGCATAACATAGCACACCGGTCTTTCCTCGTCTCCCACCGTAGTCACATGCTTTCTTTCCTCTTTCCCTCTTACTTGCCTATCCTTCCTTCCACCCTCCCTTCCTCCTTCCCTTCCTTCCTGCCTCCCTCCCAGTTCCCTCCTTCCTCTTTCCCCCTGCCTGCCTGCCTTCTTTCCCTCCTGCTTATCTATGCTTTCTTCCTTCCTTGCACCTCCCTCCCTTCTGCCTGCCTGCCTTCTTTCCTCTTTCCCTATTGTCCTATCCTTCCTTTCTCCCTCCCTCCTTCCCCGCCTCCCTTCCAGTTCCCTCCTTCCTCTTTCCTCCTGCCTGCCTGCCTTCTTTCCCTCCTGCTTATCTATGCTTCCTTCCTTCCTTGCACCTCCCTCCCTTCTGCCTGCCTGCCTTCTTTCCTCTTTCCCTATCCTCCTATCCTTCCTTTCTCCCTCCCTCCTTCCCTGCCTCCCTTCCAGTTCCCTCCTTCCTCTTTCCTCCTGCCTGCCTGCCTTCTTTCCCTCCTGCTTATCTATGCTTCCTTCCTTCCTTGCACCTCCCTCCCTTCTGCCTGCCTGCCTTCTTTCCTCTTTCCCTATCCTCCTATCCTTCCTTTCTCCCTCCCTCCTTCCCTGCCTCCCTTCCAGTTCCCTCCTTCCTCTTTCCTCCTGCCTGCCTGCCTTCTTTCCCTCCTGCTTATCTATGCTTCCTTCCTTCCTTGCACCTCCCTCCCTTCTGCCTGCCTGCCTTCTTTCCTCTTTCCCTATCCTCCTATCCTTCCTTTCTCCCTCCCTCCTTCCCTGCCTCCCTTCCAGTTCCCTCCTTCCTCTTTCCTCCTGCCTGCCTGCCTTCTTTCCCTCCTGCTTATCTATGCTTCCTTCCTTCCTTGCACCCCCCTCCCTTCTGCCTGCCTGCCTTCTTTCCTCTTTCCCTATCCTCCTATCCTTCCTTTCTCCCTCCCTCCTTCCCTGCCTCCCTTCCAGTTCCATTCTTCCCTCCTTCCTTCTGCCTCCTTCCTTCCTGCTTGCCTTCTTTCCTCTTTCCCTCCGGCGTGTCTGCTTTTCTTTCCTTCCTTCCACCTCCCTTCTGCCCTTCTTCCCTCCCTCCCTGCCAGCAGCTCCTCCAGCATCCCAGCTGGAAGCAGCAGCACAACAGTTGCCGTTACCAGGGGCGAAGGGGTGGCGGTGGCAAGATCGGGCGACCGCCGCCCCTTTGTCCCTTCCCCAACAGCGGCTGTTGCGGTGGAGCTTCCAGACGGAATGCTGGCGGTGGAGCTGCTGGCGGGGAGGCGAGCTACGCGGTGGCGAAGACGGGCGGTCCCATGCTTCCCTCCCTCCCACCCCCGCCCGAGCAGGCTTCTTGCACAGCTCCAGCCCGCGGCTCCAATGAAAATCCACAGTCCGAAGTGCTGCCACTTCCAGGTGGCATATATTATGCCTCGCCCACGCCTTCGCCGCCGTTGCACCCAGATGGAAAGGGAGCCTTCGCGCCCCCCTTTACGGAGCCTCGCGCCCCCCCAGTGGGGCGCGCCCCACTATTTGAGAACCGCTGCAATAAGGAAACAAGGGAAGCTTATATGGTGAAGACCACATTCTAGTTAATTATGACCAACTGAAATTAAGCTACTTTCATTAGTTATTTCTGGATTGCATTGTAAAATTCCAAGGTACCACCTGGTGAGTTAAAAACTGTGTGGTAAAATGCAACTAAAGGGATTAATAACATATTAAGTATCCACTCTCAAAAAGAGAGTAGCAATATAACATTGCACAATGCACCGAAGGATAAGTCTTCATTCTAGAGGAAGCCAATAAGAGGCATGCATTATTTTCTCTGATAAAATAACTCATGATGCAAAACAGAGGTGGGTTATAAATCCTGACGCTACTGGTTTGCCTGATCTGGGCTGAACCGAGAGCAACCCACTTCTGATGTAAAAGTGGAACAAAGCACCTCAAAGAGATTAAAAGACTATGCAATTTATTTTCTGAGATGTTTCTCACCAGTAAGAAAATAAGTAAAAGTAAGAACCAAAGCTTGAAGCACCGTAGCTAAAAAGTGATGTGGCTCCTGCCATACCACTTCCACAGTACCATGCTGATGTCCTGGCTGACAGGGAGTGATAGGTGTTGTGGGGCTCAAGACCTGTGCAGATATATACAGGATTCTTGTGTCTGTATAGTTTCTACACAGGACCATTTCAAGTTCTGGAAAAGTCTTTTGGATAGATGAAATAAATTAATGTGGCAATGTCATTTTGCTTTTACAGCTGATAGGGCTGCATTGCTTCTGAAATAGTCCAGTCTTAGTCAATAATCAATGGAATTCCTATCAATTTATCCTTCAGATTCTTTTTAGAGGGAAGGACAAATGCTAACTCATCTCTATTCTGTAGAAAATTCATCTCACCCTGGATCTGCTGCAGTTGTAAATCATTCCAAGCACTATGTACTTTATGACAAAGAATTATTAGAATTTTAGGAAAAAAAATACATTTTAGCCCAAGGAATTGATTCGTAGAAGTAATCTCTGTGAGTGGCCAATACATTGCACACAGATTTGGCCAACATAAAAATGGGCTCTTTATTGACATTGCATTATTTTAGATTCAACAAAATAGAATTAGCACCTCATCTTGAATAAACTGTTGTAAATTTCCAATGAACATTTTATATTACAAGAAGATAACCATTTTGTCAATAAGACCTCTACTAGAACAGAAAATGTGGAGGCAATTACAATAATCAAATATAATTATATTTAAATAATTAGCTCTTTAGCTATAAATTATTGTGCATTGCATGGTAGTTAAGACAATTTCATTTTATTATGCAATTTTCTATTCAAAACATCAAATGTGCTGATATTAAATGTGTCTTTTTATGTACGTCATGTTCTTTACTCAATTATAACCATACTTTTTCTTAGGATATCCATTGCCAATGATAAAATGTCAAAACAATGTATTTTGCATTTTTACCATGTAGGACATAGGAATAAGTTAATAACGGTGGCTTTTTTTGAAAAAAAATATATAAATCTAAACAACTGTCTTTTTATTCCCATAGTTGACTTTTTTCATTCAAAATATAATATGTAATTTATATGTAATGATGATGATATTGATTAAGATAATTGCTCAATATGCATATTGATCAATATGAAACATGCAGGTCAGGTACTTATGCAATAATTTATTAACCCATATAGTATCTTTCTAAGAAAACTGTCATGCTCTTCTTTTCTCTCTTTTTAGTTGGAAACTGTCTATGTCACTATTCATCTTTGGTCTATCACTTAGCATTAAATATAAAGTTTATGAAGTTTATAATTGCAGTGTTATTCAGCACATTCAGTGTTGGTAATTAGGCAGAAATATATTTATTTCTGAAATGCATATCACGACAATATATTTTATTTAGTATTAATAGTGATAAAGTTGGAATATCACCGGAAGACCTGTCATTATCAGTCCTGATAACTTACTGACTGACTTTGAGCCAATCAGTCACTAACAGTCCAGTAACTTGGGTATAGAAAGATAACTATTTCAAGTGAGAATATATTGAAAAATTACTTGAGTTTGTATTTGAGTCCATGAATGGTAATTCAACAACCCTGTGATTTTTTGGGATGATCAAATTTGTCTACAGAGGAATTATTGATTCTGTCATCTGCACCTCTATAACTGTCTAGTTTGATTCTGCAACCCAACAAGACAGACACAGACTTCAGAAGATAATTAGAACTGCAGAAAAAAAAACAATTACCAACATGCCTTTCATTGAGGACCTGTATACTGCACAAGTAAAAAAGAGGGCTGTGAAAATATTTACAGATCATTGTTCCAACTCCTACCCTCAAAACGACACTATGGAGCACTGTACAGCAGAACTAGCACAAGAACAGTTTTTTCCATCACTGTGCTAAACAAATAATTCCCTCAACACTATCAAACTATTTACTAAGTCTGCATTATTATTACTATTAATCTTCTCATCGTTCCTATCACCCATCTCCTCCCACTTATGACTTTATGACTGTAACTTTGTTGCTTATTTGTAGCCTCCAACTATATTAGGTGTTGTACCTTATGATTTGTGACAAATGTATCTTTTCTTTATGTACACCAAGAGAATATGAACCAAAGACAATTCTTTGTGTGTCCAATCACACTTGGCCAATAAAGAATTCTATTCTATTCTATTCTATTCTATTCTATTCTATTCTATTCTATTCTATTCTATTCTATTCTAATCATCTCTTTGTTAGATTATAGGGACTATATTAGCTTGAAGATACATGTGACAATTTATGAAAAGAAATTAACAAAGATTCTCAAAATCATAAAAAATAAGATAAAAATCTGTGATAACCATGTATCATATAGATTGGGGGAATTATATTGACTTGATATTAATTTACATTAGTTGTTAGAACAAGCAAATAGGCAGTCATTCCAATCCAATGCTTATTTTCTGTAGAAGGAAGTGTTTGACAGGAAGCAATTAACTTCTTTTAAATGTAAAGTAGCATATTATCTATAAATAGCTTGGTCACAATAGTTACAATTTTTAGCTTGGTATACCTAAGAACAAAAACAGATACAGAGTACTCATTAAAAATATGAAGGGAAAATGAATGTTTTAAGCAAATATACAAGCCTGTTACTAGTTAAGTTATATTAGGTTAACTATTGACTCTCCCAGAAAGATGAATCTTAATGTCTTTGTATTTTGAATGGGACTTTGCCTTAGAACAGGGGTGTCCAAACTTGGCAACTTTAAGACTTGTGGACTTCAACTCCCAGAATTCCCCAGCCAGCTGGGGAATTCTGGGAGTTGAAGTCCACAAGTCTTAAAGTTGCCAAGTTTGGACACCCCTGCCTTAGAAGAATATGTTTGCTAGAAATTACTTACTTAGACATCTGATACTTGTCTTCATTTTGGTCAGTGTCAGCTCCTGACTTCTTATTTAAATATTCAAATGCAAATAGCAACATCAATAAACAGAGCAGGGTTTTTTTTCCAATTTTTCCAGATGCAGAACCATGTAGTTGTTTGATTTTTTTAAAAAAATAGAACCCAGATATATAGGCTAAGGTATAATGATTAAAAATGGTTGTGTTTGGGTCAATTCCTTGTTTTTGTTTGCTCTGAGTCATTCAGGATTTCTATGGTGATATACAATTTGAAGGCCTTGATAGAGAGGGATTAACATGACATAATAAATTACATATCCTTGCTTGGATCTGAAAAACGAAGTCCTGCCAGTCGGTAGGAAACCATTACTAAAGAGTTTGATTCAATTTAATGGGTTGCATATTATAAGCTTGCTGTTTGGTATAACTTGCCGTCAAATATTCTTCATTTTTCACTGGAAATCTATCATGAAAATTTGACTCTGTTTCAATATGGAAGATTTCCATAATCAGACTTGTCTTTTTCATATGTAAAATATTACATATTAATAGGTCTTTTAGTCATCACTTAAGGTAATGGATGGAATGTATAGTCAACTATTGTATATTGCAATTTCCATGTGAGATGCGTCATACTCACAGAACTTTATATACTTTGCAATTATATAAATGCACTAATATTTCAAGATGATTTATGGTTATAAATGCAGTTTTATAAATAACATGCTTCAGGGAATGTTTGACATTAGATTATTAGATCACTGCTTTCCTACCCCTCCCCTTTCAAATAATAAAGCTGTATTTTTTCAAGAAACATTCACAACTGGCAACAGACTACATCCAACCCACAACTTTTAACAAACCTTTGCAGATCTTAAAATGAGTTCCTAACTTTTCCCATCTTTAAAAATATTTTACCAAGATGCAAAAAATTAACTCCTTGCTTTATTTTTTTTAACAATTTCTAACTTTCAAGAGTTCACTCCATTTTCCCTGTTGCTACTTTGTATGAGATATGGTGCTTATAGAGCAGCGGTGTCCAAACTTGAGAACTTTAAGACTTGTGGACTTCAACTCCCAGAATTCCGGCTGGGGAATTCTGGGAGTTGAAGTCCACAAGTCTTAAAGTTCCCAAGTTTGGACACCCCTGTTATAGAGGGACTGATGTTATGAATAAGTACAGTGAAGTGGCAGTAGGAGAAGGCACATTCCAATGAGAGGTCAAGACAAAAGACAGAGGTGAGATGCACTTATCTTCCCTACCAGTTTGCAAATGAGAGCGTGCATGTGTTCATGCAAACTTCACTCGCACATGCCTTGTCTGTGCATGCACACCGCCTTCTGTGCATGCACAGTGGTCATGCATTACATCGGGTGGGCAGAGCCTCCTGAAGCTCTCGCTACCAGTTTGCCCGAACTGGAGAGAACTGGCTATATTCCACTTCTGATCCCAGAGCAGAATAGGATACAGAGAAATCCCAAGAACCCAATTGTTCAACCCCGAGCTATACAAACTGTCAAAAATTGTCTCATCACTTAATTCTGTTTCTCTTGGCACAAGTATTTTCTTACATTTCTTTTTTTTTAACTGATACACAACCTTTTATGTTATAATTTCATTAACAATTCTCATTTCTCTTTTGCTCCATAACATATTTCACTGCATTCTGTTCTAAGTAGCTTTCACATTTTCTTTTGATATAACAGCAGTTCATTCATTCTGTTGGAAGATTAATCAATCTTCTTTTTAATAGAGATTTTCATTTTTACTTCTTCAGGTCATTATGCACTCACTCCAGATCTTTTCACTTCTGTCTCCTTCTCATACATTTTTTGAGGATATTCAAAGTGATATATAATACTATATTTATGTACTAAATGACATTTGTAATTTCATTGTTGAAATTGGAAGTGCCTAATTTAAATCAAAAGTGAAAAGTCTTAGCTCTACATGTTGTACCTCATGAATTGCTTGCTTTAGTGTTCAAATGCTAGATTCTCTTGTGAAGTGAATGCTATGCCCTCAGCTTTAAAATCCATGCATTAAAACATACATTTAGTTTTCTAATAAGTACATAAAATTCTCTCATTATCATTACAAGCAGCCTACATTGCAATATTATCCACTAATCTTGACAATCTCTTGACCATCAAAATGTGTGTGATTTGTATATGAATGTGAACATAAGTAGATAAAAAAATAAATTTTAATTTGATAAAACTAGCTTTCATTATTATCCCACAATGTACAATGTATGTGATACATAATGTGTTCTCTGATTACATGGTTGAGCCACAATTAAAATTGAGTGTGTTTATTAATCAAAGTGAAGCCATTGAAAAACCTTGAAGTTATAATATAAAAACAAAAATTGGAGGAAGAGGAGGAAGAATATTATAAAATTATATCACTCCCCTGAAAAACATTATCCATCATGTAACTATTTATTCTATGCTTGAAACAATGTGTTAAACAGTAACTGCTTTATTATCCTCACCTCTATTACTTGAACCAAGTTAAAATAAAACATCACCAACATATTATATAATACATTCATTAGATTTTTAATTGACTGAAGTCCATTGTTTCTCTATTGTTGATTTCAGCACATTTTAGAGTATATTAAAGCAGTTTTGATACTTGATTGCTGAGCATGCTTCTTTCCTGATTTGCCATATTTTTGTATTTTTGAAAGTAACTAATATATCAACATGGCATGACAAGCCCAGATAACACATTATTAGTAAAACACACAATATTTCTAGGATAATAACTTCTTTTTATAATGTTTTAAAATAATGTAAAGGTGTATGTTTCAATGATGAAGTACCTTGACTGTTTAGATATTAGATATCAAGATGTAAGATATACAGTAAGAGATAAAGTTACTCAAATGTTTTGTATCAGTTTTAGCAACCAAGTTGACCACTAATATCAGGGTTTTCACACTGACAAACTTTCAGGTCAGTACAATAGTTCATACGTAAGTTTGTACAGTAATTATAAGAAATCTGATATATATGAAATATTTTATTAAAGTAAAAATGTTCTTATTATATGTCTAAAAATTTATATATGACTAAGAGAACGGTCTAAAACTATAATTAGGTGGCCAACACAAAACAGCAAAGTGAAAATTTTTGGAAAGTAAAGCACAACAGGGAGATATTTGAGGAGCTGGTATGATTAAACTTTCTAGAGAAATGGTTCCAAATATAAAAACTATATTGTCATTAGTATGTTAGTACAAAATACAGAATAACAGAGTTGGAAGGGACCTTGTAGGTCATCTAGCTCAACTTCCTACTAAAGCAGGAGACCTAATAAGTTTAATGATTTCAATCAGTACAAGAAATATGGCAGCAATCTGGAAAAAAACACAATTTAGGAAATAAACAATGAAAAAGAAAAAGGTTTATAGCAAATATTGAAGGTTGATTCAACAAGCTGATTTAATCAAGCTGATTCTTGATCCTGTTGAATAACATTTAACAAAAGAATCAAGAACCACATTATTTTATTTAGTGTTCTTGTTGTTTGACCAATTCAAATTGTTCTCACCACAACCAACAGACTTTATTTTATTTAAAACTGTACTGAAAATAAGACATATTAATCAAAACAAAATAAAAGGCTATGGAATGAAATCCATATTTTAAAACAAAATTATTTTTAGACATGACTTTTGGTCATATCATTTTATTAAGAAATGGTATCAAAATAACCTGGACATTACTGAATACAAAGTAAGTAGCTAAGAATCTATCCCTGGATCTTTGGATGACTAATACATTAATCATCCAAATTAAATGAATTCTGATTTTCAACTGTAATAATAAAATTATTTCATTTCTTTCTATTGGTATTTCTAAGTGAAAAGGAGTTAAGGAAAAGTGTGAAATAAAACTTAGAGTTCAGTCACAGTGAATGGCCAGATAAAAGTACAGATAAAAATTTGGAGTCCAGTGCTGAAATTTTCAGTGAATGTTTTTTAGTAGAGTTGATAGAATCATTATAGGGTTCTAGGAGATGAATTAAAAACAAAAATGAAGTGGAGTCAACAACTTTCAGATATCAGAATTGATTTGATTTATTTTAAATTTGATTCAGCATCCCAGATTCTGAGATTTGAGTCAATCAGCTCTGAAACAAGTTTTTCAATCAAAGCAGCAATAACCATATTTAAAACAAACAAAAAAACAATCTGTGAAAAACAGTATAACATTTCACTGTTAAAATGTTGACAACTTAATGTCATGTTCATCTAGTTCAAGTGATATATCATGAAAATTGCTAAATACATTTCAGCATTCAACAAGCAGTTTATCTAAGGCAAGGTCATATGCAGGCATTAAATCACCAAGGCTTGAATCGTGAACATATTAGCTACTGTATATGGTGCATCACTTTATTTTTAGCACCAATATTATTACACTTTTATGATCCAGAATCTTCTATAATTTAGGCTGTTAGTCAAAAACTATGATCTTATCAATCAAGATGTAGATTTGAAAGAACACAGTGCTGGCTGGAAGAGATTTTTTAACCACTTATCGGAAATGTTATTTTAATTTAACAGTAGAATCAAACTGGTAGCAGCCATGAAATAATGCTTGCTGAATTTTCCTGATAAAAAGAAACAACAATCCTTTTAATAATGCACATTTATATAAGCTTGATTATAATTTTGTGGTGCAGATAAACAAATGTAACACAAGTACTGATCTATTGCATGTGACAAGAATTGACCGACTGGCTTGTCTCCTGAGCCTGATATTATGAGCTGGAGAGTGACTGTCCCAAAGACATCCAGCTGGCTTTCATAGCTAAGGCTTAGATATGGATTAGAACTCACAATCTTCTGGTTTCCAACCTGGTGCCTTAACCAGTAGACCAGATTGGCTCTCGATCAAAGAATAAAATATTAAATCATATATTTTAAAACTTTAACGTTCAATAAAATGTACACTTTGCATAAAATACAGACACCTATAAACTAACAGATAGTTGTTCATTCCCTACTCTATCCCACAGCCCAGATAGACGATGAAGTGGGCTCTGTCATGAGTCACTTAACGTTATTATTTAAATAGGGTATCCAGTGGGTGACAATTGCTTCAAGCACAAAAACATCTGTGTGAGGTTTATTTTTGGATTTATTTCTTAGATATAAGGAGTAGGTAAGATCCACATGAGAAAAGTCATGAAACTAAATTCATGAGGTAATTTTTAGTTCTTATTCAGTAAATCTCATGATAAAAAATACTTCAATAAATTAAAACAATGAGATAATGCATATAATAACAAGTAGCAAGACTAGATACCACATACCAATTAATAGATTCTAAATTGTAAATTAATTCAACACCAATTCAAAAATAATGATCTTGTAGCACACAACTGGGGGGAATGTTATTATAGAAGTCACAATTGCCACAGTTATCCTGTGGTAAGAAATCTGGTTTATACATTTAGTAAATAAACAAGTAAATACATAAATAAATAATATTTTGTTACTTCCGTTCCTTATTTTTTTAAAAGTTAATGATTTAAAGGAAAATTTCTGGTTGTTTTGCAAACACTATAAGCAGAGATAACCCAGGAAGATCAAAGTGTCTTCCCCAGAAGCAGACTTTGGGATGGATTTGCATCTTGGCAGGGTTATTGCTAGACTTCATAACTAAATCAGTGACTGTGTTATTACATCATTCTTATTACTATTTGCTTTTGTACTTTGCTAAAGGCATTAACTGAAAATAGAACTTTATTTTCCAGATTTAATAAACTATCATTTACAGTATTACCTTTTTAGCAGAAAAATATTTTATCCAAGTACATTAGAAATATTCCATTGCATTTTCAAATATTCCTTAAAAATTTTCAATGCTACTAAACGCACCACATCAATACCTTGATATTGTAGCTTCCACCTATTAAGAAATCATGTAATATTTTAAATTACATAATATTTCTACACTGGTGTTGATTATGCTTCCCTTCTATCTGTTTAAATGCCCATATAAACAAAAGGGTACAAGCCAGTGTACCAGGGGCTGCTGCATCCGGTCATTTTCTTCTATCCCCAAATCTTTCCATGCTGCCTTTTTTGCCAAGGAAGTCCAGTCAGGGCAGCCCTTCTGATAATCTGTCATATGGGAGAAAAAGGCAAATATCTACAAGCACAATGCAATAAATATAATGAATGAGAAGGATGTTTCTCTTGTAAAGACCCTAATAATATCATGTTCATGGGAACACATTATTTCACATTCATCAGATGCTTCATTTTAATAGCTACATTGATAAGAAATGCCATTTGAATAGAAAATGCATTTTTCGAATGCTACTTGCCATGTCAAACATTTCTCACAAACTGAAAACCAGCAACGCAATGTAAATTCAGATTTTTTCTTGTCAGCAATGGGAATCCCTCCTGCAACTTGATTTTGCTATTACTGAACAAATTAAGGCAATACATTTTTATTTACGTTTTATTGGCAATATTAGGTTTATATAATATTTTTTCTTTTCCAGCATTCTCAAATTTGATCAAACCTTCTTTACTATTGGAGCTAGCTGGCTAATTAATTCACATTAATTAGCTAACCAGCTCCAATAGTGTCTGGGTGGCATTCAAAACTTAAAAATCCATAAAACAGATAAAACATCAAAACTAACAGACAACCCAGACTAAAACAACCGAGACTTATACAGGAACACCAAAAAATACATTAATACATCAACCCCAGACATTGGACTTTAGCCAGGTTTTAAGAGCTTTCCAGAAGCCCAGGATAAAGAACATTATGGATGGCATTTTGGGGGAATGCTGTTCCAGAGGGTGGGAGCTATGACAGAGAAGATACATTTCCTTGGTTCCAAAAGAGGATGTTTAATAGATGGGTCTAGAGTGTAGCCATTCTAACAGAATTTACCACACAATTAACAAGTGTTAAAATTTAGTTTTGGAAGACAGTCAGTTTGGTCTACTGGTTAAAGAAACCAGGCTAAAAAATAGGAGACTGAGTTTTAGTCACACCAGACATGAAAGCTGACTAGGTCTCTCTGGCCAGTCACTCTTTCTTGGTCCAAGATGTCAGTTCAGGCACAACCAATGACTGAAGGTTCAGTTGATTTTTTAAAAAAGCAGACCTTATATTTGTGGGAAAACACTAGGAAGAAGAAAAAAAATAAAGGTTAGTTTAAAAGCAATGCTTTATTTATGAGTTATTTTTGATTCAGGCATTGAACGGAATAATCTTTCCCTGCTACTTTAAATATAACATAGATGATTGGATCACAGCTCATACTGTACTGTTGGAGCAACAGATAAGTACCCTCTTATTTAGCACTGCTTTTTTGCTTTGCTTTTTTGTTTTTAGACACTAAACTTATTACAGCATTCATCTAATCCATAATCAGCCTGCCTCTGCGATCCGTATGAGTCTCCCCCCCCCATTTTATATCATTTAATGAGTTTATTGTTTTATCAATCAGAAGTACAGTATGACTAAAATAGCTTTAAAATGACATGGGCCATCTGGAACTTTTTTGAAGACATCAGTGAGTATGTAAATGGTAAGACATTGATGTTTTATGTTTTCATTTATTATCTTTATCTACTAGATTCTTCATGAATATGTAATGTCATTAGAAAAATCTCTTTCATTATTCAGGTTTCCTACATTTTTGACTGTTTATAAAATAATTCATTATATATATAAGCAATTGATTTAAGTACATTTTCACAATGAATGGTCCTATTGTAGTCAGTCATTCCAAGTTATATTTGTACTGATATGCTTAGTGTAAAAATATATATTTAAAGCATATAAAATGTGCATATCAATCTGAAAATTGTCCTTGTGATGGAAATAAAAGAAGCAATATATGTGTGTGTGTTCCCATGTTGTGAGATAAGAATCTAAGTTTTAACTACTGAAGCAAGGAGATTTAATGAAATATGCTAGAGAGACAGGCAAAGTCTAGTTGTATATCTCTTCATGAAGGAAGTAAAAATGTATGTGCTTTGTCTGTGTATCTGTGAAAAATAAAAAAAGTGTTTTGGACAAAGTACAGAAAAGAAAAGGGCAGAGATATATCTTAAAATGCCCCTTGTGATGAATAAGTCACACGTTGTAAAGTTGTAGAGTTAGTTCTTTAAATTCATACTTAGAGTTTAAAGAATATGTTTAAAAAAGGGAAAAGAAGAGCACTGGAAAACATAAAATAGAAGCAAAGTCTTAACACAATAGTAGAAAATGCAGCTGTACTGTTGCAATGCAGCTGGAAATTGTTAATGATCACCAGCTGGGACTGAAATTGTTCAAAGAGAGGAAGAGCCAAAAATGGCAGATATTCAAATAGTGTGACACAAAGATCTCTTTTGTTTTTCTGCTACAGTCTGGTTAAAATGGCTTATGGATTATAACAGTGAGTGATGGTATTGTTAAAGGGCTGGCTCTTCACCCAGAATAATAGAAAACTTCCTATTTGTAGCAATATTATTAAACAAATAAATGCATGGGTTCAGGCCCGCAGTATTGTTTACAATATATTTTTGCTAATGCAATGACCCAATCCTTATTACATCAACATGCATTTATTTTTATAATTGTAATAAAAATAGGTAATTGAATAAATTTAGAAATTTAAATAAATTATTGTTTTTGTAATCAAGGTTTACTCCTTGAGTCCTTCGGGAGAGGGTGCGGCTAAGAAATAAATATTTATTATTATTATTATTATTACTCAATATGGTGGAAAAGTTGTGTTCCACAATTTGTTAAATAAGTGTTCTCATAGTTATGACACACATATATCTGGATGCCGATTAAGTAACAGAAAAGAGACAGGAATTTCGGCACCTCTTTTCTATGTTTTCTATGAACTAGACACAACTTGTACATTTGCAGACTTAATTTGGTATCCTTATGAAGGAGCAAAACAAACAAGCAATGCTTAGTGACATATGTTAACTCCTGCCCAGATACCCTTGCTTTCCCAAAGCATCCCTTCACTAACCTGTTTTCTAGCTCCGTTCTCCACTGCCATGTGCAGGGCAACAAAAAAAGACAGTGAGACTGTGGTTAAAAAAAAAGTTCAATCAGACCTTCCAACTTTGCGAGATCTCTTTTCCCCAAGAAGTAGGAAGGTCTGACTGATCTTTTCTTTTTAGACCCACAAACTTCTTTCGTTGCCCGGTACCATGGGGAAGAATGGATCTGGAAAGCAGTTTAGTGAAGGAATTGTGGTTGCTCTGGGGTGAGAATTGTGGATGCCAAATCCTAACCCTCACCCCATCCCGGAGCAATCATAATTCAAAATACTACACCCCCCCAAGCAATCACAATTCCTTCACTAACCTGCTTTCCAGCTCCATTCTCCAGTGTGCAGGGCAACAAAAGAAGATTGTGGGACTATCAGTAAAAAAAAAAGTTCAATCAGACCTTCTAACTTCACGAGATCTTTTTTCCCTGAGAAGTTGGAAGGTGTGATTGAACTTTTTTTTTTTACTTCTAAGCCCACGGTCTTCTTTTGTTAGCCTGCACGCTGGAGAACAGAGCTGGAAACAGGTTAAAAGCAGGATCGGCATGAAAATGGGGGGAGGGGGATTCATTGAGGATAATTTATTTCAAAGCCATGGAGGCAGCATTTTTGGGATGTCCGTGTGTGCAGGGATCCCCAAGGAAAAAGGGATCAGCAGGAAAATCCCCCCTGCCTCCATTTTCCTGAGATTCCTCTTCCTTAGGGGATGATTTATGCGAGAACAAAGCAAACCCTTTCGGTTTAACTGCATATCTACAGCCCAGTAGAAAGTGGGTTGGATGAGTTATTGCTCCAGTGTGCAGAGCTCTGTGGCAGCCCTGCAGTGGGACAGGCAGATGGAGAAGGAAGAGAAGATTCCTCCTTGGCACCCAAACAATTGCCTCATACCAGGCAGGAGCAAACAGATGGAGGAGGAAGGGGGGGGATATCCTCCTCTATCCCACTGCAAGGCCACCACTTCTGCCTGCCAAAGCTGCATGGCGGCTGAGACCACTGCAGCCAGGAGGGCGAAGAGTCCTCACAAGGCCAGCAGCAGCAGGTGCAGCTAGGCAAAGGTGGAGAGAGCCGGTGATCCTAATGCACCACATGGCTTTCAGCCTCATTGTAGTAGCAGTCTGTGCAAGACCCAAGCTCCAGGCCTGATGGGGCGCAAAGTCTAGTCGCTGTCTGCTTCAGAGCCACAAGGTGAGCTGCGGAATGGAGGAGGCCTCAGCTGCGAGGTTGCCTGGTGCTGAAGGCAGGGCTGGGGCTGGCAAGCGTGCACTGGAAACACCACCAGGTGCCCAGACAAACAGAATGAGAGGCAGTTCCTGGCCCTTGCTGGCTCAGGTGATCCACAGGGCCGCAATTAAGGAGCCAAGCCTCCATGATATGATTGGAGAAGGGAAGGAACTGCCATGCTTCAGGGATCGCTGCCCGTGTTTCTGTGGGGACACCCAGTTGGGCTGCCTCCTGTGCTGGCCATGCCCACCCTCTTCACTAGGGCTTTACAAAAAATCAGGCTAGGGCTTATTTTTGAGATAGGTTGTATTTTCGGGAAAACACGGCATCTATATTTATATTAAATTGTAGCTAAGGGGTTATACGCAAACCAGTGACTGATACATTCTTCACATCTATCTAGTAAAGCAGATTCCTATTAAGTGTATGTTATTTTAACAGAAAATGTATGTCTTTGATATAATTGCTTCTAAGATACTATTTGCTAAAAGAATCTTTCATTCTTTCTTATGAAAGTGGAATTTGACCCCATTGTTAGTAGCCAAATTTAATTTTCGAACACAGTCTCATGGAAAATAGTAGAATAGTGGTCATCCACTGTAAGAATAAAATCTTCTTGTTTTCTCTAACAAAAGTACAGAGGAAACATGAAATATTAATGATGTGAGGTACAGAAGAAAAAACCATAAACCGAGTAGCCAAGGAAAACTTCTCTGAACATTAAGAGTGAATTTTCCAAACAATATAACCAATAACTAAACTATGTTTGGTAGTGGATACAGAAACTCATCACATACCAAAATCAAATTTAAGAATGTATGAAATTGATATCTTGGGAAATTTACCATTAAAAATAAAAGATAAAATAGTATTGTACTGAAAGAACTAGAGGCAAGTCATTTTACTCAGAGTCAAAGTTCTTATATGTCAATATTGAGAAACACTGCAATTTTTGAAAAAAGTTTTTCAAAGAACTAATTGATGATTTTAATTCCTGAGTGGCCAGGAAAAAAATAATTAAAGACAATATAACAGCATATGAACCAAACTCTCTTAAGTAAGAATTCTCAGTTAGGTTCTAATCAATATTGTTAAGAAACAGGAACATTACAACAGTTACTTGAAGTTAAGTTGAATTGATGCTGCTAGTTTTAAATGAGACATTTGAACTTCCATTTTTCCACCCTCAAAGTTTTAATTGATTGAACTGAAGAAGGTACTTTTAAGTATTTTGAATATTCTTTAAATGAAATGAATGCTTTTAAAATAAATAGCCTGACTATAGAAAAATACTTTTCAGAGATAGGCATTTGATATTTATAACTGAGAACATAATTTTTTAAAGAAAAGAACACCCTTTTGATACAGATAGGATTTAGATAAAATTCATAAGAATTATATTAAATCTGAAGAAAAAAGTGTCATTCTCAAAATGTAATGAAATAAGTCTTCCTAATTTCATTTTCACTGGTTCTTTAATTTTGTAAAATAAGATTTTTTTTTATTCTTTAGTAATAGAATGAAAATTAATTTGAAATGAGGGAAAAATCAAGACAGTACTGGATTTATATTCCTATTTGATGGCAAAAAACCCAATTCATCCAATTAACAAACAAGTTAGACATTTCAAACACTGTCAAGGACTGTTCTATGAAGTATCCCTGTTCATACCTTGTCATTTAGACCTGTAGCTCTTTATTTATTGTACAAACCAATTACAGGCTTATAGACGCTTCCTACATTCCTTGACCTTACCATAAATTGGTCATCTCTTTCTCTCCCAAATTAATATATGTGCTCGATTTCTCATGTATCTCAGGATCTATACTTCTTTCTTTGGCTTTATGATGGAGTAAAGCCCAGTCTCCATATCTCTTGTGAATTTTCCCTTCTTTTAATTTTGGCTGGGTTTGTTTTTCTTTTTTAAAGCTGTTATGAGTTGGCTTGTTTTGGGCTTAACATGATACGTGAATCAGTCATTCAGCTAGAGCAACCTAGAGACCTATTTAAATAAAATATCTTTATTGAGACTTGCCTATTAGAGACATGCAGAATTCAAAAATAATTTAAAAGTATAATCTTAAATCAGAAAAATATCTCTCTGCTATTCATTAAACAACCCCTTTTCAGTCTTTTGCACAATCCTGACAAAAAAGGAACTGTTTTAAGAGTTATATTATTGTGCTCACTTCAAGCAACCTTTTTAAAGGCTTGTCTGAAATCCTGAAATTGCTTTAATGAACATCAATGAGATGGTTTGCTTATGTGAAGACTAAAGACTTCATTATGAATCATTTTGAAGTATACAAGACCTCAGTGTAACTCATTAACTTTTTTTACTATCCTGCACCAAAATGTCTGCACTGTGGCTTTTGAAGCATAAATACAGGTAGTTCTTGACTTATGGCCACACTGAGCTCAGAATTTCTGTTGCTAAGTGAGACATTTGTAAAGTGAGTTTTTCAAGTGTCTGAATTCTATAATTTGACTATGGATATGGGAATGATAATTAAGTGTGAAAAATGGTCATAAATCACTTTTTTCAGTGCTCTTGTAACTTTGAATGATCACTAATAAAACTGTTGTAAGTCGAGTAACACTGTAATACAAAGCTGTAATAGAACTGTTTTTGTATTATTATTAAACTTAAGATAGATTTACCATTAGACTTTGATAAGAAAAAAACCCACTACCTCTTGCCATAAATGTTTTCTTCTAGTCAAAACTGGAAAATATACCCCCTACCCAAATGTCATGGCATTTCAATAAAAATATTTAAAGAGAACTAAAAGAGAAATTATTAATATATAAAACAATCCACTTCCTTTAAAATGAAGTTGTCATTTATGTAGATGGATTATATTGAATTAAGTGTAGGACTGTGACTGAAGGATTTACATTAGGTGCAAAAATATATGTCAGATCCTAAAATGGCTGCTACAGTTCTCCACAATTAATGAAAATGAATCTTGCAAGAACACAATATGTTTTGAGATATGACATGAGATATTACAGAAAATCACAAGAACTATACAAGGTTTATGACTGTTTAAACTTTTAGTTTTAGAAAATGCTAAAAATTAAATTGAAATGCCCATTATGCTATGTGTGTATGTGTATATATAAACAAACAATTAATACGGTCTTATTTAATACAAATAATTTCAGTGAAGCTTTTGAAAGCATTCCAGAAGATTTATAACTCTGGTCCTACATTATACTACTTCTTTTAAAATATGCAAGGCACCCGAACCACCCCAACGAGGCCGTCGAAGTGATGTCCCGGTGTGTGGAAGCCGTACGGGTCTGGATGGATGACAACCGACTCAAACTCAACCCCTCCAAGACGGAGTGGCTGTGGGTACCGGCTCCCTGTTTCAGCCAATTAATTCCATCTTTGGCCATCGGGGGCATTCAACTTGCCCCCGTGGAGCGGGCGCGCAATTTGGGCATCCTCCTAGATGCCCGGCTGTCCATGGAGGACCATGTGACAGCCGTGGCTAGGGGGGCGTTCCACCAGGTCCGCCTGGTGCGCCAATTGCGCCCCCTACTGGACCAGGACGCCTTACGCACAGTCACTCATGCGCTGGTGACATCCCGCTTGGACTACTGTAACGCTCTCTACATGGGGCTTCCCTTGAAATGCACCCGGAAGCTACAGTTGGTCCAGAACGCAGCCGCGCGGGTAATTATGGGGAGTACTAGGTACTCCCATGTGACACCGTTCCTGCGCGAGCTGCACTGGCTTCCTGTGGTCTATCGGGTGCGTTTCAAGGTTTTGATAATGATCTTTAAAGCGCTCCATGGCTCAGGACCTAGTTACTTGCGGGATCGTATTCTGCCCCATACATCCCTGCGACCAATCCACTCGCACAGAGAGGGTCTCCTCCAGGTGCCGTCCACCAGACAGTGCCAAGGGGCGGCGCCTAGGAGTAGAGCCTTCTCTGTGGCGGGCCCAGCCCTGTGGAATGACCTCCCTCCGGATATTAGGAATACCTCTGACCTCCGCTCCTTCCGTGTAAAGCTCAAGACCCACCTATTCCAAGCAGCTGGCCTGGCTCAACTATGATCTAACTATATCGCTCCTGACGGGTTTTTTATTTGTGTAATTTAATTGTATTTATTTATTTAGGGTTTTTTTAAACATTGTGATTTTAATTGTTTTTATTCACCAGCCCACCTCCTCCTTGTACACGTCTTAGTATACGTCTTTGCTATATGTATGTCTTGTCTAGATATGTATTTTATATGTTTTGTTGTACGCCGCCCCGAGTCCTTCGGGAGAGGGTGTGGCTAAGAAATAAATATTTATTATTTATTATTATTATTATTCAGGTTTGTATTGACAATTAGTTTTTTTAAACATTCATCCAACTCTTTACATTCAATAACATTTCCATTCATCAACCCTTTCTCCATGCCATTTCTAGAATGCTTTTAAAGAACTGAAATGCAGTGTTTCAGATTGGTACATTTTGTGTCTTGGAGTTGTGAATGTTATTTCTGTGTGTCACAGAATCCATAATTTCTTAAGTAACAGTATATATTTGTCTTTATCCTCAGTCAAACTGATTGTTAAATTATAAATTTTCAGTTCTTGTTTGCTTTAGCTGCTGGCTAAATCAATACAGAAAACAGAGGTAGTAGCCTCAGTTGAATTCTGTCTGATTTTGACATGACTAGCACAAAAAAACAATCCAGAGAACCCTAATATGCCTTTTTGGTAAGTCCAGTTCTATAAAATGCTTGACCTTCTGTAACTCCATCTTCCTGGAATGGCCAAATAGTTGCCCAGAATTAACCTTGAGATGAATTGTTTAGACTTATAAAGTTCACCTAAAAAGATCATCCATTAAAAAAAAAAAAAAACCTCTGAGGACTTCTTATTTTCAACAAAAGCGGAAGCTGCTTTAAAAAAAAGTGGCAGGAAAGGAAATCAGTTTTAGCTCTGATATGGAATCAAATATCAGATATGTAGAAGTTGTGCAATTGTTAAACTTGCAATATTTTGCAGAATTTTTAGTATTGCTTGTTAATTTTATACAAGTGTACAAATTGTATTGGACACTGAGTATCTAGAATAGAATCAGGCATGTATTTGGGGAGCATTTATTTCAAATTAAAAGACTGTTTCAACCCGTGCACTTATCTTTGGGAGAGATGGTAAGTCCAAAGAAAATATAATGATAATCATAAAAGCTATGCTGATTCAGAGAGTAGTTTGGTATAGTATAAGATATCAGATATGATATCTTGAGGCCAGCTGGGTTACCTGGCACCAGTCTCTTTCAGCCTTAAAAATTTGACAAGAAAACTACAGGGAATAATCCAGGTGGACAGTAGGGAAAAAAAGTCAACTTGAAGGCGTGCATACATGCATACACACATGCATGCATGCATGCGCATGCACGCTCTCTCACCCCCCCACTTCTCACGCATTCTGATTCAATATTTTGCATTTCAACAAATTATATATAAATTATGTTAGTCATAAGTAATTGCATAATTAAACAAGTAACATATGACACCTTTGGATGCTGAACTGGAGATAGAATGATAAAGATTATTGAATTAAAGTAATTATAAGTATAGCAAATCTATACAACACATAAAAAGAACAGGGGAGTGAGAGGTCTATCTCCTCTTCTGATTATTTCCTCATTCAAATGGACTATAATAACCACATTAACTTACTCTTTGACCTGCTATTGTTGTAGTTGCTGAATGCTAAATCAACAAATGATGTGCATAATTGAGACATTTAGTGAGTAATATTTGATAGCACAGGTCAGGTTAGATGGTCAGAAATGGAGAATATTCTACAGTGATTTTATTTCTATGTCTTTGTCTTCCTGTATCTTAAAGTGTCAATCTAGAGTGTTTGCATTTTGTGTTTGATACTCAGGATACCCTGGAAATTCTGTTCATATACCAATATCACCTCAACTATCATGAATTTGACAAAACACTGTTATTGGCTGCTGAAATACAGGAGATATATTGGTGAAATTTTCAGGATTTGAAAATTGGTTTGTATGTTGTAATGTTTGTATCACTGAAAACATGTTTTCTACTTTTATGTGGATTTAAAGATACAGCATTCAGCGAATCAAACAATGTGTTTCCCCTGCTTCGGTGATGGGAGGAAAATATGTCATTTCCTAAAACTTTACTCAAACAACAGTCCTTTTACCATGGTTCTGTAGATAGGCTAGCAAAGTTTTCAGAAAAGTCAATTCTGTTAGATGATTATTGGTTCTTGCATGCTAAGAGAAACAAACTTATGAAATTATCCTTTGAATTTAGTGGTTCCTCATGTGGGTCCTGAATTTTTGGGGTCCAAAAAAGTGGGAATGGATGGCAAATTTGTTCCTGTCAAATCATCAAATGTATTGGAGCACTGTACTGAAAGAAGCAAAGAAGATAAGAAGGCATTCCTTCTTGCTTTAGGAAATGCTTGCATTGGGATATAATGTTTAAAGGGTCAAGGAAAGCTATGAGAATCTACCTGTCTTGATTACAACTGCTGTTTGAAGAGTCTCTGTCAGGCCAAAGATTGGGTTGGAATAGTAACCTCATGGAATACATTTCATTAAGTTGCTACTCCTATCAGACAAAAGTAAGGGCAAGGGAAAAAGAATGGGAAGGAAAGGACTCGATTTATTTTCTCTAGCAGCCCACACATTAATGATCATGTTTCACCCTATATACTCATGTGAATGAGCAGAAGTCAGATTGTTTCTTTCAGAGGGACAATAATAATGAATAATAATTTATTAAATTATATGCTGTCCAACTCCTAGAAGCTCTTGGCGAACAACTCTTCAACCTATCCAGAATGAATAAACTACTTTTCTGTGAAGTAAATACTTACATCTTGCAATACACTTATCATTGTAGAAAAACTGAAAGAGGTGGAGGGGGGGGGGGAAAGAAAATACTAACTTTCTATTCTAGCAATCCAGGACATATTTCTAAGTACATATACATCTGGCACTGCACTTGACAAAAACCCAAAGCCCTCCTTTTGCTTTTGGTGATTATAGATTGTGATAATGGCATGATCTTGGGCTTCAGTCCTAAAAGCATCTATTATGAACTAAGTGCCAAAAGACACAGTATGGCTTATTTCTGCGTGAATATGCATTTGATTGTTTTGTTCATAAAATGCAAACTCTGTGTGAAACATTAATTGATCATTTGTTAAGCCCAAAGTTCCTTTCCCCCCCCCCCCATTAAAGTTGTTCCTACAACCAAAATAAATAACCATACCATTTTAAGATGCCTGGAAATCAGTTGAGCAATTATTCTGCTCAATCCTGAAATCTGCAAAAGGGTCCTTTTAAAATTGTTGACAGGAAATTATTTCCCCCATATTCTTTGTTTTATTTAAATATGTTTTAACTGGAGAGAGGCAGCTGCAAAACCTTTAGAATAAATACAACATTGCAGAACTCACTGTAAAATACTAGAGAAAAACAGCATTGGCTATGAGTGTTTCTTCTTATTTTAGGTCTCAATGGGGGAATGATATCACAGATGGAAGCATGACGATGTTTACTCATACCAGCCCTTTGATATGCAAATTGCTGTTCTGAGAGAATTAAAAATGCACTGACCAGCAGACATTCCTTCTGAAGAGAAAACCATCACTTCCTAAGGGAGACAAGCTTTTCTAACTGCAGACACATGGTGAATCCTGATGCTTTCCTGAGGGAACACTTGTATTTTGTACACTATGTATTTTCTAGCTTTAAATGCAAAGATAAAAAATAAGTTATAATAGATAGAAGGATGTGTTCAAAAAGGAACAAGATTCTGAATATAAATTTTGCATGCTTTATTTTCGGAGGGGGAACCCAATCAATGAATTAGTCAGGAGTTATTCATAGTTGCAGACTGATGACTTTCGTGTTTAATTTATTTTCATCATCTATTCACTACTAAATACTGTTCCAGATGTGCCCAACATCTTTGAAATGTCTGACATGATTTTTGTGGGTCCTACTGCACAGGTTTAAACTGACCTATCACATCCAAAATAAAAAATCAGCTTTCAAGGTCTCTTTGATTTAAGAAAAAACTATTAAATGCAAAATGGTGATTTGCTATTTGAGAATTACACATACTTAAAGACTCTTTAGGCTATTTAACAATTGGACCCTGCCAGTTTTCAAACAAAATAAGAAATTAATTAGGCCATTCACCTACTAGAATCACATTAATGACCTTGTTAAATTTAATTTTAATCATGGCAAAGATGTTAGCTGTTCTCAGGCACAAAAAATGTGGACTCATCCTCTACTGATCAATACTGACAAATCATACCACCTCACTTACTGTATAAGGAAATAATATAGCTTCTGCCATGGTTTTCTCACTTCTAGGCAGAAAACGTTTGTGCAGTATGCAAGATTTATTTTCCATGGTGAGCAAGGACAATTATTCTCATGGAATTTTCATCACCATTGGGTTTTCTCAAATACTAGTGAAAAATAGGATATTGGATTGGAACAAACAAGATATTGGATTATATGCAACTTTAGTTCCAAGAAAAGTAAATTGTTCCTTGGGCTGATTCACACTGCCTGGTTTCCTTGATTTCTTGAAAATAATCATGCAAACATTTACGGAAAACAGAAATCTATATCAATCTACTACAATATATTTTAAAAGTTATTTTTTTAACAGAACCCGTGGGTATGTTTTTTTAAAATATGAATTTATTTGAAATAGATAATGGGTAATAGACACCTACCACAATCCTGGAATCTAGATTTAGAAAGACAATTATATAATAATACTTGGCTGTCTTTATGGAAATGTGGAAGGTTCTTTTCAACATCCATAGGGATATTAAACCCGGATCAGAATCTCACATATATCTTCTCAGTGAGTTGCTGCTGCTGAGACTGCAAATTGAATGGAGCATTCTTTTACTTCTTGTGAGAATATTATAAAGTATCAGGGTTCAGGAAGAAGGTAAGTAATAAAATGTTATCTACTGTACGTAGGTCATAGCAATAGCACTTAGACTTATATACTGCTTCACAATGCTCTATAGCCCTCTCTAAGCTGTTTACAGAGTCAGCATATTGCCCCCAACAATCTGGGTCCTCATTTTACCCACCCCGGAAGGATGGAAGGATGAGTCAACCTTGAGCCTGGTGAGATTCAAACTGCCAAACAGTAGTAGCAGTACTGTACTCTAACCACTGCACCACCGCGGCTCAGTCATGAATAGTACAATATTTTATTTGATACAAACCATAAACTTATACCAGAATATATTTAATGCAAGCCCAAATTCACTTAACACAAAGTTATCATATAATAGTTGTGACTAGCACATTTGTAGTTGGTCTTAGAACTCCAGAAGCTTGGAGATGCTAATTGTTAAGTGTGCAAAATGGAGAAAAGGAAAGCTTCATTCAAGGAAATCTCAAAAAGAAGAAGCTCCTTTTGAAGCACTACATCAGAATACAGGAGATAGAGGGAAAATTCTAGATATGGCTGTATCCTCCAATGTACCCTTTGTTCATTTAATTTATTTTAAATTGAAATCTATCTATCTAGATTTTTTAAAAATTGTACTTTTCATAACTAATGTCTGATTTTATTAAAATAAATGTAAATTGTAATTATATTCATTTAATCTTTTTACTGTTAAATTTCATTAATAAACATATAAAATTATGTTTTAAAATTTTTATTGCCTATTTCCATCAAACGGGAACCAATTACTTTATTTTCCACAGAAATATCATTTTGAATAGTGTGAATTTGAATAATGTGGCCATTTCTTGGGATTCATAAACTGTACTAATGAAGGACTATCTCTATAACCAAAGTTTTTCCCAAATTAATATCGCTACGTATCTTTGGCAGAATAAAAAAAATGCAAAGTAAAAAACTGATTAATTTTCTTCTTCTCTCAGCCAAATGAGTTATTGCTGAACAATAGAAATATCTAAATAGTATCTCAATGTATAGTTAGTATGATAACATCTGGGCTATAGCTTTGTTTGTTAAATCTGTGATAAAATCAGTTGTACAATAAGGCAAAATAAGGCAAAATAAAAAAAATGATTATTTTAAATAAAAAACTAAACATTCTGGCTAGAAACTTCATCAAACAGTATGAGCACATTAAAATATACTAGCGCTATGTACATTTTAAAAAATTAAATAAAAGAGTTGATTATATCAACCTTGAAGCTGACCAGACTGTAGCTGACGGAAAGGAAGGAGGGGATTAGAGATAGCAGGGGTTGTATAGCCAAAATAAAATACTTTTTTTTGAGAACCAAGGACATTTTCACATCCGGACTGTGACAGCAAGAGTGAAGTCACCAGACAATCAGACAGGACCATGTGCCTGATTGTTTGGAGTTGTGGGAAATTTTTCTCTTTTAATTAGATGAAAATTGTGGCAACCTTCAGAGTTGGTTTTCACCAGATTTGTGCCAATAATTTTCCAAAAAGCTAATCTTTGAGGAATTCATCTGCCTTGCTATGGGACTATTACTTGGAATTCTGACAGATTATGCACAGTGATTATGATGTTGCCTAACATGTAGAAGGTTATCAGTTTGAAACTGGTACAACTTCCTCTTCTACCTCATAACCTTTTTGTGTTCTAGAGCCATCCAGTGTTAGATTTTTATAGTTCCCTGAACTATAATGTACAAAGGGCTAACTGGAAAAAGAATTATAGGTTATATCCATTGATGTTCACTTATTTACGGATGACAAACAAGCTGCATATTTTAACAACATCCTGGATATGGTGAATTTAGTAGCAACCTAGTAAAAATAGTGTTTCCTCATATAAAATGCCACTTTTGGACGCTCTTTGTTATCATTTTCCTCTGTAAAGTGAAAGAGTGGAACAAAAAACCTCATGTATTACCTAAGAACGTTTAATGCTATAAACATACTTACCCAGTATTTAGAGCCAGATGCATTTTAGTAAATAGTTTTGTTCTAATATTATAATATTAATGACAGTAATTACTATGGAACATGAATAGGAAAGTTTCAGCTATGCTATGTATATTTAAATAGACATATATAAAGATTTTATTGAAAGCTTGCAGTATAGCCTTCTTTAAAATTTGGCATTTTGCAAGATAAGTAGCAATTTTAAAATGTCAGTACAATACATATACATGCAAATGTTGGGTGGTTGTTATAATAGCTGTTTAAAACATATTTCTTAGACTTGTGACAGGTTGTTCATGCACCAGTCATTTATATCCAGCATATTTTTATGCACAGGGAGTTCAGGTATAACAGCAACTACATATGTATAAAATCAATAGCTCACACTAATGGGAATGTATTAAGGTCACATTGCTTTCTCATATCTCCTTATTATATTCTCAGTCTAATTCAGTTCCAAAAACTAACTTTAAATATTTATATTTGGCAAAAAGATGTGGCTGAATCAATGTGATTATACATATAGTGGATAATAATTTCATTCAGATTTGTATGATGTTGGTAATCTGGGACTTATCTAGATTTTGAAATATCATTTTTCTCTAGGCAGCCAAAGCTAGAAACAATTCCAAAGTATGGAAACAATTCACATGGATCCCATTCAACAAGTTGGTGTGGATAAGTGTTCAAGGAATGTAAATTTAGGGCACAAATCAAAGCATAGTGCTACTAACCAACAGTGCACATTGCACGATAACACAGTGGTTACTGTATTTCCCAAAAAATAAGACCTACCACGAAAGCCCTAGCTTGATAGAAAGCAGTATTGCAGGCGACTTCCGGTTCCGGCGGCTACGGCGACAGGCAAGCCTTTGCCTGCTCCCGCTCTCCCGGTGGGCTTCCCCCGCTTCTGGGGGGGCACAGGACGCCCCGGAGAGGTGTCCTGCCGAGGGAACGGCTCGCGGAGGGCCCTGGCGTCGGCGGGGGCTGGCGGGGGCTCCTCCGCTTCGTTCTAGGCACCGGGGAGCAGTATCGGAGGGCGCCCGTGTGCGCGCGCCTCGCCCCATGCCGATCGGAGAACGCGCTATTGAACGAAGCAGCGGCAATGTGGTGAGATGCTTCCCTTCTCCATTCCCTCTATCTTGAATTTATGGACCTTTCAGCATCTTTTTTTAAAAAAAAAAGCTAAACTTTCGGACTTTTGCTAGAGGTGCGGCTAGAGGGAGGGGGATTTCCCCCCCTCCCTTGGACAAGCGGCTTGAGAAGATTTTGCTTTCGCCCTCAGGGGAAGGAGGAGGGGGGAGAGCCAACTAATGATGCCTCACCCTCATAAAAGTGACTTTCATTGGACTTAGCTCCAGAATCTATGGGTGAACTGAGAACTTTTTGAATTTTTAAAACTTTACTATGCCTCTGAGCCCAAAGCTGGCAGGGCAAGATGGCACACTTCCGTTGTCTTCATGAACTATGAAACCTGACTCCACCTCTAAAATTCAGGCTTCCGGTCTTTGTCTCCGAGCCACCCAGAGGAATCTCTTGTGGATTGTTCTTTTTTGAACTTTTTGGGGAAAAAATTTTCATCTACTGCTAGACTGACTAAAGAAATCCCCATCTGTTTGGATCCTCTGCCTTCTGGATTCGCCTGCCTGCTCTACTTCTCCAGCTGCCCAGTCTCTATTTTGACAGATTTCCTTGCTTTAAAAACCATGTCTCCAAAAAGACCACCTCCTGGAAAGCCTGGATTTGCTACTTCTGCCCCAACGTCTGCAACGTCTAGCCCAGCTACACAGTCAAAGATAACAGAACTGATGCAACCCAAGACTACAGAGATAGACTTTCAACAAATGCTTCAACAAATTCTACAGGGCCAGGAGGAAATTAAGAAACAGTTAAGGGAAATGAAAGATGAAATTAAACAGAACCAAGCCCAAATCTTTAAGAACTCACAGAGACTGGACCTTGTGGAGGGTGGGGTGGCGGAGGCGAGGGGGGGGGTAGAGGCTCTACAGAAGGGGAACAAAGAACTTGACATCCAACAAATGAAAATAGAGTTTGAGAGAATGTCCTTTTATCTTAGATTTCAAAATGTAATAGAAGCAGATGGGGAAAACATAAGGGACATTATGACTAATATTTTAGCTGAATACATACACAAAGATAAACAGCAGATGGATTGGGAGATAGACCTAGCTTATAGAGTGAATTCAGCATATGCCAGAACACATAATGTACCCAGGGAGGTTCACATTAAATTCCTTAGGAAAACCACAAGAGATGAAATTCTGGGTGTGCAAAGGGGGCAAACATTGACATACTGTGACAGGGAGATAACCATTCTAAAGCAGATTCCCAAAAAAATTAGGGAACAAAGGAAAAATTATTCGCAATTGGCGAATAAATTATACCAGAAGGGGGTGTGGTTTAGATGGTTGATGCCTGAAGGTATGCTGATATTCTGGGAGGAGACAAGAATCAGAATTAATACACCCATAGAGGCACAGGCCTTTATGGAAAAAAACAAAGCCAACCTAGAAAAAACAGAAGATACTACAACGGTCATACAGGACACGGGAGGGGCCGGAGCTCTGCCAGCGGGGGGTGAAGGGGCAACACCAAGAAAGCTCAGATCACAAAAATAAATAAGGAAATCACAATGTTATAAACAGACCGAAAGTAAAAATGAATTTATAACTAGACTATATATTATAATTATATAAATTGATTGAAAATTATTTTTTCTAGAATTAAGATGCTGACCTTTTATGATTATGTATTAAGATTTGATATTTTGATGTAATCTAGGAGTTTGGAGGGAGGGGGCATCTGCCACATTTGCAACTGCCAAAATTTGTAATTCCACCTACCCCTTTTCCACATAAATGTTTTTAAAAAAACCAATAAAACTTTTTGAAAAAAAAGAAAAAAAGAAAGCAGTATTGCAGGCTAATTCTCCTGACTGCTGATTGCCAGCAGTTCGGCAGTTCTATCCTGACTGGCTCAAGCCTTCCATCCTTTCAAGGTCGGTAAAATGAAGACCCAAATTGCTGGCACAATATGCTGACTCTGTGAAGTGCTTAGAGTTGGCTGTAAAGCACTGTGAAGTGGTGTATAAGTCTAAGTACTATTGCTATTACTATAGAAAACTATTGATCTGAAAATGTCTTCCTCCAGCAGATATATTCATTGAACACTGTTAAATCAGGTAGTTGTTTAACAAATATAATATGACATTGTCATCACCCTCTAAAGATTTAGAGTGTACAAAAGAAATGTTCCATTCCTATTCAAAACTTGGTCCAACAAATTAAACAGCCTCTTTTCAAAGACAACTAATCCAGTAAAATTTTGGTTATGATTGAAAGTCTTTAAACATTTTTTCACAACTAGCTGTACCCGGCCACGTGTTACTGTGGCCCAGTCTGGTTAAATGGAAAAGAAAGAAAAGAGAAAGCACAAGTCCCCCGGCAGAGGCGGCCCCCGCATGGAAGTGAACCATGGTAGCCCCTGCACAGAGGGTGCTCCCACAGGTCCGCGCCTGGACGAGCTGAGGAGGAGAGGAGGAGGAGGAGGTGGCCGCCATCCCCGACCTGGCTTCCCTCAGCGGTGGCGGCAAGAGGAGGCCGCCACTGGAGGAGGAGGAGGAGGAGGAGGAGGAGGAGGAGGAGGAGGAGGAGGAGGAAGGAGCCACCCCTGGTGATGCAGACGCGAGGCAGCCCCCGTTGGCCGTGGCCCCATCCAGAGATGATGTTGCTGCTGCAGTCGCCGCCTCACAGGGCACCCAGCAGCCGCCACAGCCCCACTGCGCCTCAGGCTGACACCGCTGCCGCCCCATTGGAGCCGCCTTGGCAAGGCAGTAGCTGGTTCCCTGTGAGGGGATAGAGAGCGGGCACAGCTGGCCAGGCTTAGGAGACACTCTGCCTCCACCTCCTCTGGAGCTCCACTGGGCTGGGCAGGGGGAGGCAGGCTTAAGGGTGGGAGGAGGTGGCCGAGGGATGGGGCAGGTGCCACCCCGCCACAGACAGCAAAGGCCTGGTGGGAGGGGAGGAGAGAGAGAGGAGAGGGTGAAGCCAAAAGGCTTCAGCTCCCCTTGGTGGAAATGGCGAAGCTTGTCGGAGGAGGGGCAGAAAGGGTAAAGGGTGCAGCCGCAGTCCAGCCACACATATAAAGGGACCGTCGGGACAAAGCTGGAGAGAGGCCGAACTGTTCCGAATATACTATATTCAAGAAATGAATGCTATAGTATAACGTATGTTGCTTTTACGTCCAGCAGATGGCGCTGGTTTTCAAAAAAGCATGTTTTTATAAAAAAACATGTTTTTACCTATCACAGGTATGACATCTATATAATATACATATATAAAAACATGCACGTAGTCGAATGCAAAGTTGTGTCAAAATTTCAAAGTAATCAGTGAAGAACTTTCGGAGATTTGAGATTTTGAACAAACAAACATTACATTATTATTTATATAGATTCCAGACTGAAGGACAAAATGAATTAAATGTAATAGCTTAACATTCAAAGTATTCTTGGGTACAACTTCTGTAAAATATAATCAAGAGTGCAATATTAACAAAAATTGTCTTTTACTGGGCTCAGAAAATACCTCAGGAAACAAAAGGGAGATGTGAAATTTTGACCCTGAATAGAATTCATCATGTAGTCATACTTTTTTTTTGACTGAAGATACAATATTTGGAATGTTATTTGACTGTGCATCATTTTAACTAGAATTAACATTTTCATCTGGTTGGTTAATGACTATATGATCAATTCTGAAATATTTAACATGTGAGAATACAAGTCATAGTGAAATTAATATATTATTCATTCATAGCAACTATTATTTAATAAGTAAATTCCAAATACATCCATTGTCGGCATTTTAGACTAAAATCCTTCTATGCATATATTTTCATGTCCTTTGGGAATTTATGCATACTTTGATCATTATCCCTTTGAAGTAAAACTTGTTTTAAAAAAGACATTTCAAGTGCAGCCTTCAGCTCTGTTAGATGTTTCACTAGTAGGTAGAAACTTATTTTACATAATTTATTTTTCACTCAGAAAATGTATCCTGGTGAATGCAAACTACATAATGTAAGCTTAAAATTCCTATTATTTTTAATGTCCTAGGAACATTTACTTTGTGGCTTATACCAGTTTCATATTTGTTTGAGAGAACAACTTTATTAAGATAAATAACTCAAAATGTCATTTCTATACAAATTTAGACATTATTTTTTCTTATATAAGAACTAATTTGATAAAAAAAGTGTTTGTTCTCATGTGGGGAATATAATTTCTTATGGACACTTTCAATATGTATGTCACAGGTGGTATTCAGCAGGTTCTGACCATTTCTGGAGAACCGGTAGTGGAAATTTTGAGTAGTTTGGAGAACTGGTAAATACCACCTATGACTGGCCCTGCCTCCATCTATTCTCAGCTGATTGGGAGGAAATGGAGATTTTGCAGTAACCTTTCCCCTGGAGTAGGGAGGGAATGGATATTTTACAGTAGTCTTCCCCTGCCATGCCCACCAAGCCATGCCCACGCCCACCAAGCCATGCCCACCAAGTCTTACCCACAGAACTGGTAGTAAAAATTTTGAAACCCACCACTGATGTACATATTTATGTGACTGGGATCTCCTCTGTCACATGTTAAAAAAAACAGTATTCCTCAACAAACTCAGCTTTAGTATTTCCTATGAAACATAAATTGCTATTATTTTTTCTATGGCTTTTGTCTGATGTTAATCAAACCTAGATCTGGTCTGGTAAAAATGAGTAGTTTCCAGCTTAGGGGGGGATTCTTACATGATTAAAATTAAAGTCTATCTCATGGTGCTAGGGAAGAGCTACCAAACTGGCAGCGGGTGGGCCAGATATGTCATGCACAGGCCACACCCACCCCAGCTCCTCAAAGGCAAAAAAGTCACATACCTCACGATACGTCACATGACATGATTGAGTTTGACACCCGTGCGCCAAGGGCAATAAAGCATAATTGTTCTGCCCATTACATAAGTAGTTAACTGCCGAGCAGTCTGGTTCTGTGTGATCTAGTCCCAATTAGCAGGGAGCAATTCTGAGGTTCATTTTCAGTGTCACTGTCAGGAATATGCTGAGTATCTTGCACATATAACCAACTGGATTTTCTTTGCAATGTACTTCTGTCTTAATGCAGGACTTACATGACTGAGACTTGCATGATTATCTTGGATTTGCTCTGCATTGTACAATCCCTTTGAACCTGTGGAAGTGAACACGATTCTTGTAGCTATTCGTTCAGCCACTTTTGTGTTAGATTGCTGGTTGGTCAAGGCTACCCCACAGAGAACATATAATTGAGTCTTGTGATGGTTAATGCTTTGTTGAGGGAAGTAGCCTTTGATACATTGATCAATGTACTGCTTCAGGAGTTTGACGTGGGTGGCAAGGTGATGCTGCTTCTCTTCCTTCCTCTGGGATTAGTTGCAATTAATGTTGATAGGGGGAGAGTTCCAGTGCATAGCCTTTATCAGTGAGCAGCTGAAGAGCTTGGTCTTCTGTGCTCCTTTATTTAACTTATTCAAGAGGCCACTTGGTGAGGTGATTTGACTTTTAGAGCCTTCATATCTCATAATGGTTTTATATCTCCATCCTGGGCTTCTTGAGCAATGCTTTGGGTGCTGAGGCATTTTGGTGTCTGGTTTGTTTCTGGATAGAATGGTACTCTCTAAGATTGACCTGGTATACAATCTGGGGGTTCTCTTGGACTATTGGTTCCTGCTGGAAGAGCAGATAGTAGCCATGGGCTAAAAGGGCCTTTGCATACCTTCAGATTGTCTACAGGTTATGCCTGTTACTAGACTGGGTTCTGTTCTTTGTCACTAATGCACTTGTAACCTCCCATATGGACTATTGCAACAAAGGCTACCCTTCAAGGGTATTTGGAAACTTCATCTGGTACAGAATGCAGCTGGATGGTTATTTAGTTATTTGGCATATGTAACACCATTGCATGTATTGCATTGGTTGCCAGTATGTTTCTGAATGCAATTTAAAATGCTGTTTGTCACCCTGAAAACCCTTAATGTTTTGGGACTGGGTTAACTGAGGCACCATCTTTCCCAGTTGTTTCTACTTGTCCACTACTGATTGGCAGAATGGGCATGCTTCTTATTCTTTCAGTCAAGGAATGTCAGCTAGCAGGGAACAGGAGACATGATTTCTCTGGCACACTGTCTGTCCCCTGGAAAATTCTCCCACTTCAAGTCAAGTCAAGTCAAGTAGGTTTTATTGTCATTCAACAATATACAGTACAGTACACAGTGAGACACTCTTGAGCTTAAGATAGTCCTGACCAGGCTGGCTTTGAGTCTTGACTGTGTGCAAGGTCTGTTTTCTGGTTATGTTGACATTTATGAAATATTATGGATTAGAATACCTCTCAGCTGTCACATGTATTTGATTTTTCTTGTTGTTTTGTGTTTTAATTGGCTTAATTGATTTTATAGTTGTTGGCTGGCCAGAGTCACTTGTTTGAGATAGTCAGCTATACAAATTGATGAAACAAAAATAGTTAAAAATTAACGTATGTGCTGAGATTGGACCATCAAGCAAACTGCCAAGAATATGCTAATTTGTAAAGATAGGAAAACAAAGTTCAGTTCTAAATATAGATCCGTATAAAGGCTTTGAGTGCAGAAAGCAAATCATTGGTGTGTATATAGTTTTATTGTTGTTTGCAGTAGAGTTTTATCTAATAAAGTCATGACTGAGAGTTTTCTGCTGAATAAGCCTGTTTATACAATTGCAATAATGTTCACAAAGGCACTAAAAATAATCCCAGAAAGTTTTTATGAATTGAACCACATATGAATTGATTCACTTTAGTGTGTGTGTGTGTGTGTGTGTGTATTCAGTAACAGTTTCAAACTCTTTAAAAGGAAGAAACAAACCAAACAATTGGGAAAGAAGGAAAGAAATTTAACTAGAGAAGAAATAAAAAATGTGGAAGATTGCAATCAGAAAGATCCAAGATTATATTTGGTGCAGTTAGTTGCTAAAGAAAATTAGGAATTTATAACATTAAATTGATATTTCATATACAGTAAGGTGGGTTATTTTTTTTGAGTTTATAACATCCAGTGTGGGTTCCGCACCACTTAGAATATCTAAGGAACTCTGGCAATCTATTCAGTTGATAAAACACAATTAGTCATTCAGAAACTTATTAAGGAAGTGTCTTTAATAAAGTCCACTGAGACAGATTACATTTAATTAATGTTTTATTTCATTCACTTGATTATTGTGTGATCAAAAAAGTAACAAGTAAACAAGCAGCATGTCATTTGACCTTTTACAGAGCAAGGATTTTAACTGTAAGGAAAACTGGATGCAGTACTACAGGTAATGGACCTATTATACTAATAGAGATCAGTATAACTAATGATCTAATTTACTATTAAAATCTTAGTTTTAGTAATGTATAATTCATGGTTATTGTACTTACTGTATCTGGTTGTGTGATCAGCATAATCATGTTATTGGAAAGCTCAACTGACTGCTTCTAAGATAAAGCAGTATTTCCTATTTACTACTTTTTAATTAAATGTGGCAGATGCAACTTGACTTATTTCTGAAATAGTGATATAGGAAGTTTTTAATGTTCAAGTAATAGTGAACTTCCTTCCTGATTCTGCATCTTTTGCCTTGAAATCTTTTTTTCCCTTATGAACATTATTACATTGAATCTGACTTAGCTGGAGAACGGCTTGTGATTCACTGACTTATAAAATAATTGCATTGGCTGGGTTATTTTATTTTGGAATACCAAAACAATGATGCAGTGAAACAAACTGATCTTGACTTTGGGGATTGCAGCATATAGATGGTTTGAAACTCTCCAGAGAAAGGGACCTGACCAAGGCTTCACAAACAGGGAAATGTGGTTTCAGAAAATTGATGAGATGGCTTTATGGTATAAATATTAATCCTTAGGAAGAACATTCAAATTTAGATTGAGCTAAGAATGAGCATTTAAAAAAAACATTTTACTTAGTAGGTTTTTATTTCCACCACTCATTTATGGGTGGCTTACAAGCATTAAGAATAATAAAAGTCACTCAACTATTAAATATTAAAAATAAACTATGTTAGGAGACCATTCCAAAGCAAAACTCTATAACTTGCGAGGGCGCACATGTTTTTCTATTTAATTTTTTTATATCACTAATTATATTTTCTCTTTGATCATGTACCACCATTTTTCTTCCAAATTAAACTTCCAAATTTTTCAGCATTTTTTCACAAGGATGATGTTCAAATCCTACTTTTGCATTTTGGCATTTAGCATATCTTTTTTTCCAAATGTGATATCCACAACTATAAAAAATATTCCAGATGTGGAAGCACTATAGATTTATTTATGGTCATTACAGTGTTAGAAATTTAATTTTCATTCTCTTTCCTTTTCATGGTTGCTGCTTTTGTTGACCTATCTTTTGTAGTCCCAAGATTAATCAATCAATATTATTTATTTGGTCAATTAACAGCAAAAGTAACCCATAAACAGTATGCAGTAAACAAATGCAATAATATAGTAGCAACTAACAAAATAAATAATAAATAATTTACTCATCTATTACTATATTAATAGGCTATCCTATTATCTAAAATAATAAATCTAAAATAAACTATATATTGCTAATGATTTAATAGTTAAGATATATCAAACCAGAAGTAATATTTAAGCAAAGGTTTTGTGTTCCTTTCATTGCAGCAATGCAAAATTTTGGTTTTAGATCCTGAAGAATAAGGTTCAGATAAAATTTATCAGGACTCCTCGGCAATTTATCTATTAGGAGCAAAATATAGATTGACATAATGTCCCTAAAATTTACAACATAATATGCGTGAAATGGTTTCAACTTCCTCACAACCACATGGACAGATACACTTACAGGAATTTTACGATAGCTTAGTTGAAGAAATGCAAATGGAAGAAAGTTGGATGTAGGTTTAAAGAAAGAAAGAAATTAAAGAAAATGATCCTGAGCTTAGGGAAAGTTAGATTTAGTAAATAATTTGCTAGTTCCTATATGCCCTTGTTTATCTAAATTCTGTCATGCTTGTTAACTTCAATCTACAACTCCATGTCCTTGTTCTTTGAAAAATTAATTGCTTATCTTGATAAGAACCTAATGATATTAAGAATAGTGAACCCATATGAATCCCACTTATGGTCTACCATCTGCTTCCAGAGTGAGGCAAAGGTATTTACTAGAAGTAGAGGACTCAGTTCAGCTGGGAAGAATTGCATTTTGAGCCAATAAACTATTATCATCTTCCAATTCCAATTCAGCCATAACCTGAATCGATAGTATTCCTATCTCAGGTCTTAGCTAATCATTTGTTCTGTTAGGTGCTGTTAGATATTTGTTCTAACTACAGTGGTTTCCACCAAGGTCCTCTGTTCCAGCGAGAACAGAGGTTTAATCTTATTGGTCAAAGGGTCTGACAGCTCCCTATAAAAGGGCTGCTGTCAGACTCAACCTTTGCTGGATTGTTCTCACTTGTTGTACTTAATAAAGAGCTGTTGTTACCGTTAAGCCTGTGTGTGTCTATCCATTACCCAATCTAACAGTTGCAGTTTAAGCTGATTGCAGGACATTGGTTTTCACTGTTTCCTGAAGCACGATCTTCACATAATTTCTTGTTTTCCCCCCAAATACTTTTTCTTGGTTCAGTTATAGACTGTTGTTATCCATTTCTGTGTATGTGTGAAATTTGTGTGTGTGTGTGTGTGTGTATTTATGTATATCACACATGCAACATGTTTCCCTTTATAACTGTCTGGTTTGGTTCTGCAACCCAACAAGATAGACACAGACTTCAGAAGATAATTAGAACTGCAGAAAAAGTACTACCAATCTCCTTTCCATTGAGGACCTGTACACATCACAAGTCAAAAAGAGGGCTGCGAAAATATTTACAGACCTCTCGCATCCTGGACATAAACTATTTCAACTCCTATCCTCAAAACAATGCTATAGAGGACTGCACACCAGAACAACTAGACACACAAAATTTTTTTTCCTGAATGCCATCCCTCTGTATTGTGGCCCAGCAGCGGCCGGCTGAGCTGTTGGTGGACTCTGACAGCTCAGACTATTATGGGACTGCTCTGGAGGATGAGGAAGACTTTGGAAGGTGTTTGGAGTCAGAACAGAAACTAGAGAGGCCTGGTGTAATTAGTATGTAATTAGACATGGCAGACAGCCAAGCCTGTATCTGCATATTCATTGGAATCATGGGACAGAACAGTTTGTTTCCTGCCTTAAAACAAAAGCTGTAAAAACCATTACCATGGAGCAGCTGCATGCCGAGAATGCGCAACTTTCGCAACAGGTGGCTATGTTGGCTGCCCAGGTGGCACAGCTCCAAGCTCACCCTGCTCCATCCCCACGTTGGACGAAATGTCCGGTTGCAGTGCCTGATAAATTTGATGGCAACCAAGCCATGTTTCCAGCTTTCTTGGGACAATGCCAGCTATTTATCAGCTTGAGAGCAGAGGATTTTCCCACTGACCAAGATAAAGTGGGATTTATGATTAGCTTACTCTCTGGCTCCGCAGCTCATTGGGCGACGCCACTTCTGGTCCAGGCTAGCCCTTTGCTGGATGACTTCAGGGGGTTCTGTGACCACCTCCGGTTAATGTATGAGGATCCCATTAAGACGGAGACGGCTACCTGATGTCTGAAGACTCTGAAGCAGGGCGGGGTTTCCTTGCAGGACTACATCAGTGAATTTAGGCTACTAAGCCAGGATTCGGCTTGGAATGAGGCAGCCCTCATGGACACATTTGAGGATGGGTTGTCGGAAGAATTGCAGGATGAGCTGGTGCGTGTGGATAGGCCACCAAATTTCAACGTGTTGCTTCACCTGTGTCTCCAGACTGATGCTCGGTTGCAGAAGCGGGGAATTCGCCGCACATCCCAGGAGAACAGGGTGGTTCCGGCCATGCATGAGACTCCAACTCCATGGGAGGAGCCCATGGATTTAGATGTAGCCAAACCCTGTTCGTCGATAATGGAGAAAGACAGACGGCGCTTACTGGGGTTGTGTTTTTATTGTGGGAACCTGGCCACATGGCAGCCTTTTGCCCCAAGAAGAGACAAGGGGCATCAGACTCAGAACAATTTGTCGGGAAAAGCCCCCAAGCCAGATCTAAGGGAGACCTTGGGTCGGGCGTGCATCAATTCAGAGCCATGTTCAAAGACAGTGACTTGCGAGCCTCTCCAACACCTGATCCTGGCATCCCGAATAGTCCTGTTCAGTAGCCTGCAGGGGATTCCAGCGCATGCTCTTGTCAACTCCGGGGCTACCACGAACTTCATGGATGAGGCGTTTGCGACCAAGTATGCAGTCCCTCTGTGTCCAGTAGATCCTCCTATGATTGTGGAGACCATTGATGGCTGGGTGCTTCTGTCTGGGCTTATCAAGGCT
This sequence comes from Natrix helvetica, assembly GCF_964273705.1. Taxonomy (NCBI): domain Eukaryota; kingdom Metazoa; phylum Chordata; class Lepidosauria; order Squamata; family Natricidae; genus Natrix; species Natrix helvetica. The sequence continues at coordinate 39,625,466 of NC_138550.1, read as the reverse complement.
GCCACACAACCTTTGCGCCTGGTCATCGGGGCTCATGAGGAAGCCGTCCGGTTCTACATTACCTCTGGCCTGCATTTCCCCGTGGTGTTGGGATTGGCTTGGCTTTGGGCACACGACCCACAAATCTACTGGTCCCAGAACCTTGTCACCTTTCCAGCCTTGCAATGTGTGGACCACACCTGTCATGTCTGTGGAGGCCAGCTGCTGAGTCCACCCAGGGTGTCATTGCATTCCGACATAACAGATTTTGCAGACGTGTTCAGTGAACAAGAAGCAGACCAATTGCCACTGCACCAGCCATATGATTGTCCCATCGATTTGATTCTGGATGCGCCGCTCCCTGTGGGTAGTTTGTATTCGATGTCAGATCCGGAGTTGGCCGCATTGCGGGACTTTTTGGACAAAAACCTAGCTCGGGGTTTTATCAGACTCTCGTCTTTGCCATTGTCTGCCCTGGTCTTGTTAGTCATAAAGAAGACTGTATAAAGCCAAGGAGGACTATAAGAGAGTCGTGGACAGGTCTTGGTGCACGATGCCGACATTGACTGTGGGCGATTGAGTGTAGCTGCCCACTAGACACCTTCCATCAAACTGGCCAGTCAAGTGGTTAGACCACCCATTTCCTGGTGAAGCAGTCATCAATCCGGTCACCTATCGCCTGACTTTACCACGTTCGATGCGAGTCCATCTGGTCTTTCATTGATCTCTTCTTGTTCCTGAATGGCCGGCTTCTCCTCTTCTCCAACCTGATCATCCCCAGCCAGAACCCTGTGCAATGAGGCACTGGCCGAGTATGAAATTGCCAGGATTCAGTATTCCCGATGGCTGAAAGGACGGTTCCAATACCTAGTGGAATGGAAAGGCTGAGAGCCGGAGGATGTTACCTGTGAGGATGCGACCTCCATGCAAGCACCTGCTTTGGTGCAAGCCTTCCATGAACAATTCCCAGCTAAGCCACACCTGAGCATCAGACCCGGGGGAAGGGCCCTGCAGTGAGGGATAGTGTTGTGGCCCAGCAGCAGCCAGCTGAGCTGTTGGTGGACTCTGACAGTTCAGACTATTATGGGACTGCTCTGGAGGATGAGGAAGACTCTGGAAGGTGTTTGGAGTCAGAGCAGGAACTAGAGAGGCCTGTTGGCCACCAGGTGGCATCTGAGTCAGGGAGCAGTAAAGAAGAACAAAGGGAGGTTGTCCCTGATGTGTGTATGCATAGAGCTGAGAGGAGAAAGGAACAGCTGTGGAGCAGATGTCATCTAGAAGTAGGGACAGTTGGCTAAGGTTGTGGCCTCTCCCAAAGAGTTTATAGGTGGAGCGATGGGAGGGGAATCTTTGCAGGAAACAACAGTCCATTTTACTAGCTGTTGAGAAAGCATTCTGTAAGGTTAATCTTGGTTTCTTGAAGTTAACTTTCTAGGCTCCTAGCCAAGGGGTGGCTTTATCTATGTAATTAGTCGTGACAGATAGCCAAGCCTGTGTCTGCATATTCATTGGAATCACTGGACAGAATACTCTGCTAAACAAATAATTCCCTCAACTATTTCAAACTATTTACTAAGTCTGCACTACTATTAATCTTCTCATTGTTCCTATCACCCACCTCTCCCATTTATGACTGTATGACTGTAAATTTGTTGCTTGTGTCCTTACAATTTATATTGATTGTTTTCTAATGTGATTTGATTGCTTGACTATCATACACTATGACTATCATACACTGAGAGCATATGCACCAAGACAAATTCCTTATGTGTCTAATCACACTTGGCCAATAAAGAATTCTATTCTGTTCTGTTCTATTCTATTCTATTAACCATCACTTAGTCAAATAAATATTTCAGAAGCCTACAATCACTTTCAGTTTTTACTACCCAAGTAATTTAGTGTAATTTGCAAATTTGGGCACTCACAGCTAAATCCAGATTATTAAACACCTTTTCATTGAGATAAATCCCCAAGTATTACTTTTGATTTTTAATGCACATTAATAATGTAAAAAAAGGACAGGTTCCCTTATTCCAAAACTCCAGGGTTACTTAAGAGTCTTTGATAAATGTGGTCAAAGACTTTTGGAAAAATCCAACTGTACAAGAGTGCAGGGTACCTCCTTCCATGAGTCTGTTAATATCTCAATAAAACCCAGACAGTTTGGTGACTCTAGATTTATTTCTGCAGAATCTGTTATTATCTCATGTTCAATTTGTCTTCATGTGCTGCTTTTGTCTTTGATTACTATTTCTACCAATTTGCCCTGAACAGACATTAAACTGTTAATAATAGTAATAAATCCTCTAAAGTATCTTGTTTTCACACTTCTCAAATAATACATTTCACTGCATATAAATTACTTTCATATTTCTCTTGACATATCTATATCTCACTTCCATATAACTAAGCAGCAAAAGCCACTTTATTATACACTGTCATTTTTGCTACTTTCAACAAACCTTCATTCTTTCAACAAATTACTTACTATAAACTATCATGCTATCTGCAATTGCACATCTTAAAATTTCTGTGTCCATTTTTCTCATCTTTAATGAACATTAGACACCTGTGACCTCTTGGATCAGATCAGTGGTGGGTTCCGGCTCGCATTGCAACTGGTACGCAGCAACAGGGCTGGACGTCCACCACGTGCCCACACACAGTGCACCCATGCATACCCACGCTCCAGCTGCTTGGCAGAACATCATGCAGGTGCCGTATGCTCCATGCACAAATGCCCCAGTTCAAATTGAGGTAAGGAGAGCGGGCGGACATGTGGGGCATCCATAGCACCATACCAGAATGGTACCTGGTGCTCCCAGCAGGCACCAGTATGCCCTGGTCGTAACTCACTACTTGATCAGATCTTCAAATATACTTCTTTACCTAATGAAGAAACAAAATGACCATGGGCTGGAAAAAAATCAGTGGGAGCAAGAACAGCTTTCAACTTCCTGTCAGCTTCCCCAGTTTCTTTGTGAGTTTCTTTGTGGGTAGCTGGTAGTCAGCATGGGAAGCCTTCCTTCCCCCCATTTCCTTTAACATAATACTTTTGAACTTTGCTATATAAATGTAACATTCATATTTATTGTCCCATCATACAGTGTATTGAACTTTCATTGCAAATAGTTTGGGTTTATAGCCAGCAAAGCATCATCTACATAAAAATATGCTTTAAATCTAAAAACCAACACATATCTAATGTCACCACAAGCATTTCTTACATGTATACTATTATAACATTATCAAAGATCTGTAACACTTCCTTCCATTATACCTTTCTCAATGTTTATCCATTCACTAAGTATTCCATTTCTTCTTCTGCAAGACTTTTTTTTGGTCATATACAGTGGTATCTTGGTATTCATTGTTAATTGGTGTTATTGTACCAAATAGGATGAGTATAAAATAATTTTTCCCACAAGGAATAATATAACAAGTCACAAGGCATCTAATACTGACAGGTTCTAGCTTTTTTATTGAGTAGCAAACAAACCATGAATGCTGGGACATTGTTGTGTCAAAGTATGCTGAGTGTCAAATTCAATGAGTTTCAAAGCAGTTGACGACCAGGGTACCATTGTACTGCTCATAAGTAACCAGTTTACAGAATCCAGAGTAACAGAGCTTGAAGGGACCTTGGAGGTCTTCTAGTCCAAGCCCCTGCCTAGCCAGGAAACCCTACACAGCTTCAGACAAATGGTTATCCAATATCCTCTTTAAAACTTCCAGTGTTGGAACATTCTCTCAGGTGCTTTGGAGAGTAGCTTGACTTTCTCTTCTTTGTGGCAATCCCTCAGATATTGGAACAATGCTATCATGTCACCCCTAGTCCTTCTTTTCTTTAAACATACTGAATTCCAGCAACCATTTTTCATATGTTTTAGTCTCCAGTCCCTAATCATCTTTGTTGCTCTTCTCTGCACTCTTTCTAGAGTCTCCACATCTTTTCTACATCGTGGTGACCAAAACTGAATGCAGTATTCCAAGTGTGGCCTTACTGAGGCATTAAAAAGTGGTATTAACACTTCATGTGATCTTGATTCTGTCCCTCTGTTTTTGCAGCCTAGGACTGTGTTGGCTTTTTTGGCAGCTGCAGCACATTGCTGGCTCATATTTAAATGGTTGTCCACAGGACTCCAAGATCCCTTTCACAGTTATTACTATTGAGCAAGGTACCACGTATACTGTACCTGTGCATTTTGTTTTTCTTGCCTAAATGTAGAAACTTACTTTTTTCACCATTGAATTTCATTTTGTTAGATAGCATCCAATTTCAAATTTCATAGTAGTGGAAAATATTTCAAATGTATAGATTATCACTTTTTTTTGTAAATCAATGAACATCCATAAAAAGGAAATCATTATAGAAAAACTGGAAATTAAGTACACAATATTGAAATAAAGGATACTTTGATGGCATATCAATGCCACCAACATGAACAATAATTTATCATTCAAAATTTGCATATGTGCATTTTGTATATGGTGGGAAGGTAATAGTATTCCATGCACCTTTGGCGTTTAGTCATGCCAGCCACATGACCATGGAGAAGACATCTTTGGGCAGTTCTGGCTCTTCGGCTTTGAAACAGAGAAGAGCACTGCCCCTTAGAGTCAGGAACAACTAGCACATATGTACTAGGGAAACCTTTACCTATTTTGTATATGATTATTCACTTTGCCTGGTAAATGTTTTTATATAACTTTAAAAAATGTGACTGTCAAAGAATAAAAACTTCTCAAATCCATTGTTTTGAAATATTTTATTAAATTATTAAATCTTACTATGATGAAAGAATTTCAATTTCTGTAGAAAATTCCTTTAGAAAAATTTCTGGTATTTTTCATGAGTTGAGAAAAATATTCAAAATATATCAGTATTACTTTGCTTATAGAATTCAGGGATTTTAAAAAAGTCTTTCCTCCAGCTCTGAAAAACAATAACCATTGTCTACGATTATTGAAGACTATTCTGCCACTTCTTTCTGTGCGGAGCCCATAAATTCTTGGTGTCACTGAAATGCAGAAATATATTTTACATTATCAAAATAGTTCACTAGGAAAAGTTAATTATATTTGTTTACTTTGATTTTAACTTTAACAAAAACAAATTTATTTTGATTGATACTTAAATAATTATAAATTGTATGTTTTAGTAACTGTGCATTTCTGATTTATTTATTTTATTTTATTTGATTTGATTTCTAGACCGCCCCCTCTCCCCGAAGGGACTCAGGGTGGTGTACAGGTACCAAATTAAAAACCTTACAAATAATCATAAATATAGTTAAAATTGAATTAAACTTTAAACCCCTGTACAAATTTATAAAAATTAAAAAACTTAGCCTAAGACCAAAATGTAAAAATACAGACTGAGGTGGGAGAGCAGGAATTAGGCCAAGCCGGCTAGATTAAACAGGTGGGTTTTGAGCTTCTTACGGAAGGAGCGGAGGTCCGTGGTTGTTCTAATATCAGGGGGAAGGTCATTCCAGAGGGTCGGGCCCATCACAGAGAAGGCCCTTCCCCTGGGCGTCGCCCGCTGGCACAGCCTAGTGGACGGCACCCGGAGGAGTCCCTCTCTGTGTGAGCAAATCGGCCGAAGGGATGTATGGGGCAGGATACGATCCCGCAAATAACTAGGCCCTGTGCCATGGAGCGCTTATTGAAATAACTAAGGCCTCAAACTGATTGCCTAAAATCACTAGCTGAGAAAGGTCTAACAGGAGTAAAAGACTGTATCTATACCATCAAAAGACCAAAAAAGGTCATCACAAGGGAGATCAATGCCATTTCTGTCCCTCACCCAGGTCTCTTGTTTTCCACTTTCCTCTAGAAAAGGAAGACTGGGAAAGTGTTATCTAATTCAGGTAGTCCTTGATTTATGACCATTTATTTAGTGACAGGTCAAAGTTATGAGTATAATGAAAACAAGTGACTTCGGATTGCTCCTTGCACTTACTATATGTCTGTTGCAATCATGTAATTACAGTTTGGGTAACTGGCATTTATTTATGACAGTTGCAAAATCTAAGGATCTCATGATTGTCATCTGCGACCTTCCCAGTTGGCTTTTGGCAAGCAAAGTCAATGGGGTAAACTGGATTCATTTAATTCCCATGATGACTGGAGTAAAAAGGTTATAAAAATCAGATGCAATTCATGTAACAACCACATTGCTTAGCTATGAAAGTTGCAGTCCCAACTGTGGTCAGTTGAGAGTTACACCTATACTGCTCGATTAACAGGTGCATTTTTTCAGATAAGTGGTATCACCATCTGCTTCAAAGCACTGATTCAGAGGCATTAACCAGCTGCTGAATTCAGCATTTCATTTGACCCCAACTGTCTGAAGGAACCTTGGAAGGAAACATTGGATTCAGCCTGCAAAATCAAGACATAGCAAAGAATCCTGACAACCTCTTCAGAATATTCCACCTCAAAATAATCTCATTTGATTTTGCAAGATGATAATCTAATTATTTAATTACATTTTGGTAATACAGAATTTAATTATCAGGGAATTTCAATTATTTTATCAAAAATTGTCTTGCAAACTTGTCACAAAGCTTGCAAATCTCTCACAATGACCTGAAGAAAGAAACTTTTCTATCTGAGCTTTTGACCAAAGGGTGAAAATTATTTTAATGATACTCTTGGATTTTTTTTCTTTTGAAACAATTCAGTTGGATAAATACGAATATTTTCCCATTCTCATTGCCTCCCTGCAGCAAACAGAAAACAGCCTGTTTCAGTTTCAGCTCAGCCTGAGTAGCATAAGCAGCTGATTATCAGTTGGATCAGCCTCCCGACCATCAGCTGTTTCAGGCTGCTGGGATTGCCATTGCCTTCTGCTGCCTCAGCGCATCCCATTTTCGGCTTCTGCATCCCATTCTTGGCCTGTGGGCCACAGGTTTTCAGCCTCCACTTGCCCCATTTTCTGTCCATTTTGATTCCTGCCACCAGGAATGGCCAGAAAATGGGGTGTGCGGAGGACGGAAATGGGCGTGCAGAGGTTGTAAAAGGGATGCAGAGGCCAAAAATGGGGTGCATGGAGGCGGCAATAGGCTATGGCAATCCCTGCAGCCTGAAACAGCTGATCGTCAGGAGGCCGATCTAACCAACAATCAGCTGCTTGTGCTAATCAGTCTGTACTGAAACTGAAACTGAAACAGGCTGTTCGTTGCAAGGAGGCAAATTGTTGGGATGCAGAGGCAGATTTTTTTCTTGTACTAATCTGGCTGTGCTGAAACTGAAACTGGCTGTTTGCTGTAAGGAGGCATATTGCTGGGAGGCAGAGGGAGATTTTTTTCTTGTTTTCCTCCCCAAAGTCTAGGTGCATCTTATACTTCGGAGCCTCTTATACTCCAAAAAATATGGTATATAATCTACCAAAAAATCTAGGACACCCTGAACAGCATGAACAGCAGTACATGGGGAGTAGTGCCAACATTGACTCTCAAATCAAAGTCTGAGCCTTGACTTGAGCCCTAGTACTCCTATAGCCCTTCACAGCATGTGAGCATTGGGGAACAGCATTATCCCATCCCCAGGATCTGCCATGTACCTCTTTAAGGTGGTGCTCGGTTTCTGTTGACCGATGCCTGCAGATAACCTGAACTTCTCTAAACACACACTGTTTTCATTCTTGAAGCATCTTTGGAGAATGCTCCTCTATGGCCTCTGAAATCTCTGAAAACCACATAAAAGCATGGCTGTCTTGTACAACATTCAGAGGGTTCAGAGGCTAAGTGGAAGCACATCCTATTTTACCATAGCCTTTGTAGCCTCCAAAAATTACACAAGAACAGAACATGCTTTGGAGAACCATGGTTGGATGTTGGTGAATACTAGCATGTCCCCCCTTTGACACTCATGTGATAGATTCCCGATCACTGGTTTAATGCAGATAGTTTGAAAAACCTGATATTCAAAATGATGCTAGGACTTTAAATGCACTAGGGAAACCTAAATACACGAATTTAAATACTGCATGAAAAAAAGAAACCAAATTAGAGACTCTTTTTAAAGTCATTTACAGGTCCAAAAATTTAGGAAAAAAGTCTTTCCAATACTGAAAATAAGGGGAAATAAGACTTATGGGACTGAATTCATATCAACTGCCTGATGCATAAAATGATCCTTAACCTAATCATTATCTTTCTTATAGCTAACTTCAAATGATGAGCAGGAACTACAATTTCCTTTTGAAGTAATTTGAGCAAAAGTGCCATAATATGAAATACGCTTCAGATCATTTGAATTCAGCAACTGTAATTAAGCTGGTACTGCAGAAATATTTTAAATGGAGACACTTTTAACTTTTCTTAGAAACTGAGCTCTTGATTCATCTTGCATCTTTCTTAAAGAGAAATGCAAATCAAGGAGGAAGATAAATAGAAATAGAAAGGGGGACTGAAAGCTCAATTTTTGCTAGTATATAGAAAAGCTGTGAAGTTCATCATATTTGATTCCAAATTGGTTGTGAGTATATTTCACTTGTAGTCAATCTCTTAATGCAACTGTCTTTTCCTGGGGCTTCACAAGAATTTCAGACAAATAGTCCTGGGTGCTCAAAGTAGCACTTTATTATCAATGGTAAAGGACTGCACAGATGTGCTGTAGTCAGTGGTGGTATTCAGCTGGTTCGGATTGGTTCTGGTGAACTGGTAGCGGAAATTTTGAGAAGTTTGGAGAACCGACAAATACCACCTCTGGTTGGCCCTGCGCCCCTGCCCCTGCCATTCCCTGTCCTATATTCCGTTGTTTTTAGCTCAGCTGATTAGTGCAGCAGAGTGGATTGCTGCGCCTAAGCTGAGCTAAACAACAGCTCATTTCACCAGCACTGACATTGAGGATGGTCTTTGAATGCTTCACTCTCCTAGAACCTCCTAGGAAAAGATTTGAAATCCCACCACTGAACATAAGAGTTAAATTGACATCACTACATAGTAACTTTTAGTGATGTTATATTCAAGCAGTTATTCTATATGATGTGTGGTTTAAAATGAAAGTAGTGAATATTTTCTTTTAGGAATTGCCATGTATATCTTAATGTATGAAATATTAAACTATCATAGAGTAGTTGATACAGTGTAATATTAAATGAAAGAAACAATTTTAATAAATTTGAGTGTCAAAAAATGTTCCTTGAAAAAAATCAAACTATTGTTGAAAATCATTGCATTTTGGCAAAATAGTTGTTTGAGAATTTTGGCAGTGCAAATCAATCAATCAATATAAGCAATTATGCTCATGATATAAATATATTTGTATATTTACTGGAAAGCCAGTGATTTAAATTTTTAGTATTCAGTTATTGTCTATCTCCCTGAAATGTAACAATAAAAGGAATATGATGATCAGAATTGTAATGAATTTCCTCTACTCTTCTTTTGTCTTTCTTCAAAAAAGCTAACAAATATTTTATTTTTGTATGAGAACTATTTTTGAAAGTTATGATTTTAATTTTGAAAATATCCGTTTTCATGTTACATGCAGTTTTCTATATAATATATTATCTTTATATTTGCCCTTTCTTCTTCCTTCAAAGCAATTGCCATTGGTCAAGAACAAGTAGAGGACTAGTTAATCAATATTCACCTTTTAAAGTTATCTATATTTTGCTATGTAAGAAGAATTGAACTGAACTCCTTGACTGGAGAAACTTAGCTCTTTAAAATGTTGCCTTCTAAATAGAACTAATAGGCTTAGAAGATCAGGAAAGTGGAAAGATGTTCAGGCAGAAAAGTTTGTTCATTGAAAAAGTTCAGTGACTGTTTTACAGGAAAAGTACAGCTATGTGACAAATAAATTGGATATAGCTACTATAAACTTCCTGTTAGGGTAGACCACTAAATGGAGCTTATTTGTTAAGGATTCTCACAATTATTTCTTTTGTAGTATACTTACTGCATGTAACTAATTTAAATAATTAATTAAATAAAAACATGGCATATTTTTCCCCTACTGAATTACAATGTCAGAAAATAATAAATAACTATTTTTGTGCCATATGGAATCAATACATACTGTGGTCTGTTTCTGCTTCAGAGACAAGAGCTACTTTGCAACAACAAGATGACAAGCTATCTTACATTTTGAGATCCAATATATTGCTTAGGACTTTAATGATCAAATACTCTCTAATAATGATTATTTAATAATAATAATAATTTTATAAAGATGTTACAACTACCAGAAATATTAATTGAAAATAGAATAAAATTTAAGATTTAACCCAGATACTGTTCATTTACTGCATTAATTATTACGGATCAAAGGATTCATTCCTCAGATGAAAAGTATGACATTTTACCAGTGGATATGCAAAAAGGTTAAATAATTATTTAGCTAATACTTTATGGCGTAAAAAGAACAAAACAGATTTCCCCTTTTATCAATGATAAATTTAAATTTCTAAATTAGCAATTTGATGAGGCATCTTTTAAGATTAAGTGAGAATCATCACATTGATTCATTGTGGGACTAATAAAAAGCATATATTTGTACAGAGACAGAGAGAGAATAAAATGGAGCCTACTGATCCACCAGTGCTCATGTTCTTTTACTGCATATTTTTAAATCCTGCAGACTGAATTTCCAGACTGTCATGTAGCATAGCAAATAAACAGTATGGCAACTGAACCAGAAGATTTCTGCTACTCCCTGTTACTGTTAAGTTTTATAGTATAGTTTGTGGACAGAAGATCAATTTTAGAGCTCTTAATATTGCAGCTTTCCTTAGAATTATTCACACATGCATGGACACAAATGTATGGCATGGAATTTAAAAGCATGTATGTGCAGCACAGTTCTAAAATAATAATTTAAAAGATGAACAGATGTATGAACATTTATGAAATCTCATATTCCTACAGTGTCAAACTGGAAAAATAATACTCCTGCACTGAAAAACTGTGGAAGTAATAAAGCAGTGATAACAAGTGAATTTAATCAATTTTCCACTCCTTAAGCAATTAAATAAAAATACTTAAATAAATATACTTTTAGGTACTCCTGAAATTTCCTACTAAATACTGCTTGTTTAGTGGGAGAAAGAGCAGTGGGGGGGGGGAGGAAACATTCAGAGAATGATTCTAATCCTGCAATTACTCTAAAACATGATTATATTTCAGTCTCCATGTTTAGGTTGTTAAAAAAAATCTTGCTAACTTCTTCAGTTATGATCAATATTTTTCATTTTTAGATTAAAGTACTTGCATAATAACCAGACACCATTATTACTTTATTCTACTATTACATTAATTGCAGAGGTTTTAAACTTAAGTAGCCTTATCAAATAGGTAAACATCCTAAAAGCTGGTGCTATGCAATATTTTTGTACATAAATCAAAATGAGACAGTTATTTGGGGCAAAAGATTCTGAGATCATGGAAGCCATGTAATTTAATTTTATTTGACTTACCATATAATTCATGCCCTTTCTTCTGTTGCTTTTATTTGAAGTAGATGTAATTGCATGCCACAGGATTTTTAATGAGCTTATTTTTACATAAATACCCTTTTGAGAATCTTCATCCTCAATAATTTAAATATAAATAAAAATATATTAAAAATTAGTTATCAAAGGCCAACTATCAGCAGATTTTACAGCCTGAAGAGTATGAATCAAAATATGCTGGAATAAGCTAAGTTTGTAAAGGATTCATACATTGTTCAATAGGAAAATGTCCAATTAGTCGCTTCTTGCTTGGAATTTTATGTATCAGGTTTATCATACATTGAAGCTTTTAGATTATCTGGTTCCATGCAACCTTTTTTGATCAAACCAAACATCCAAGTAGCTAATATATCTAATCACCAGCATAAATTCAATTTAGTGGAAGTTCTTCATAACTGCAGTATTAAACTATGATATTCTTTGTAGTTTAAAGCAATCTCAATACAGTTATGCAGAAATATCTTCAATCATTAGTAAAATAAATTTCTTTTTCTTTTACTGGGGAAACATTATTCTTTCCATCACTATTATATATATATAATAGTGTAGAATATATTCTAATCCCAGTAATTCTAATTAGAATATATTCTAATCCCAGTAAGGGTATGGCTAGCTGATGAGAGCTAATTAGCTCGAAATAGATCTATCCTAGTCTCCCTTTATTTATTTATCGGTACAATTACAACACAAATATGAAAAGGCAACAGTAAAAATAAAAATATGGTTTTCTGCCTGCATGGTCTTCTGTGATAAGCCGAAGGACAGAAAGAGGGAGTAGTGACCTTCCTCCCATATTTAGTCATACCAGGGGTTGTAACATAAATACATACCTATTTCCCTGGCTCAACTGATAAGGAAGAGAACCCGTGGCTTAGTGGTTAAGACTCCTGCCTAATATATATACAGCCCGGGTTCTAATCCCAGTAAGGGTATGGCTAGCTGATGAGAGCTAATTAGCTCGAAATAGATCTATCCTAGTCTCCCTTTATTTATTTATCAGTACAATTACAACACAAATATGAAAAGGCAACAGTAAAAATAAAAATATGGTTTTCTGTCTGCATGGCAAAATATTTTCCCCCTGCTCTTTTTTCTCCAGCAAATAACTTTTATGCAACATCTACAGTATTTGTTTTTGGATCTTTTTCTCAATAATAATATGTTTCTTCCAATATACAATACTTATCATCTATTATAGTGTTTCTGACTTCTGTGTTCTTTTGAAATTAAATAAATTTATACAACATATCATTCTTCAAGTGTTTTGCTGCTTTATCTAGCAAAATGCCGGGCCAACAAAGCTACTACATATTTGAACAATATAGTTGATACCAACTTATATTGTACTCGTAATTGCTTAATATACACCCAAGAAATTGTTTACTCGTCTTAAGAGCAAATAACAACGAATGATTTCATTTTACATATTTCTTAGTGAGTGAGTGAAGTGAACATTTTTTCTGTAAATGAAGCTTTAATCAATCTTCATTGATGACATACTTGTTTTCAATATATGAACTTCATCCAACAATTAAATAAATAATGAATTCAATGCATTCTGTATTGATAAATGAAATCCAGTTAAAAGCTGGACCCTTATGGCTGAGCATAGTTCAAAACTTTTCTTGGAATTTAATTAAAACAACAGTCTTACCATGGCATGAACCATCTACTTCTTCATAGCCAACACTGCATATGCATCGTCCTAAAGGAACTAGCCAATCCCCATCAGCTCCACAATATAATTTTGGAGTATCCCGTTCTTCAGCACTCTTCACACAGGAACCTCGTACTTCCACTAAAGAAGAAGAATCAACCCTTGGAATGGTGTCAGGAAACATAGCCAAGTTCCGAACAGTGAAAGGACACTTTTTGTAGTAAACACGAACAGAAACCAAAGCAATGCATGCCCCAATATCTTGAAAGGCAAGAAAAAATCCTTTCCGGTTTATTGGTCCCACCTCACGAACTTCTGTATTTAGTTTCAGGATGCGATCTCCCAAATCCATCTGAGTAAAACTCTCATCAGCTGCAATAGTATCAATTTTGCTGTATTGGTTTGGCTTGAATTTAATTCCATGAGATTCATCTGATTCCAGATAGTAAAGGTTGAATGTTTCTTTGCATGTCCCCAGCACCCATGGAATGCTGTTGCAGTCCCTCAGTGTAAATTTCATTTCCACATAAATTTTCTGGGCAGCATCACGCGAGATCCAATTTGTACGAAGCCAGTTGTTTTGGTTGGGTTCCATAACATTACATACCTGGTATGTGTGGATAGGACGATTATATTCATCCATTTCTGTGATAGCGTCCCACTGAAAAGAAAATACATTCCATTGAAAAATCATCATAATAATAATCAAAAACTGTAGGCATGTTTTATTTATATTAATTCAAAAGATCATAACGTTGCTGATATATTGATATTGAATTGAAGAACTGTGACAAAACTGAAATTGCCAGAAGTAGATTACTATCATTTCAAATGGTTATTTCATTTGAGGGCAGTACTTTATCAAAAGCATGCAGGTACTACTCCAAATACTCTGTGATAGGCTCTGGAAGTAGATTGATTGTCTGCCATTAATCTGGATGGTTGTTTGCACCAATGCTCTCCCTTCAGGGAAAATGAAACACAATTCAACAGAGACATTTTGAGCTCCATTTTTTTCTTTCCTTTCCTTTCCAGTAGCTGCTTTTTAAAACAACTTTGGCAACATTCCCAAAGCTCTCAGTAATTCTCAGTAATTACTGAGCACACCTCTGCTTGGCCCATTCTCAGTCTCAGTATTCAGTACAGGTTCAAAAGGGTAGGGATGTGTAGTATGCCTAATATTTTAATAACACATAGACATGGACATTAGTCCTTGGAGAGAAGAATTTGACATTGTTTCCAAGGACAAGGGAAGAAAGATAATATACAACTATTTGATTAATAATCTTATAGTAAAAAGAAAAGAAACTTTAAAATAAGGCATATTTAAGACATAACTAAGAAAATAAGACTAAGTCAAATTGAACAGGATATTTATTAAAGACTGGAACAATATATTTTGCAAAAGAAGTAAAAACATGAAAGTAATGGAAATTCAAAAATAAACTAACTAAAAGATGGTCAAATGCAGACAGGAATGAGCATGCAGGTAAAATAAATCTGTCAAAATCTCTATTTGCTACAGAAACTGCCATCATTCATGACAAGAGTCTGGACAACAGTGAAGTTAAATAAGAATAGGTGAAAATAAGATCTATCTTCACTTCATATCTTTTCACCTATCCGAAAGAATACAAATGGGAACATCAGTAATGGACTGATGGCAAGAATCATTCTGATTTTAAGACAGTTTTGTTGATCAGTGAAGACATTATGTTTCTTTCTCCTATCTTCAACAAGGCATAAAACACCAGCAAATGATATAAAGCTATTGATAAAGCTTCTGCAACCCAGTTATCTTTAGTGGAGTGAAATTACATAGTGCTGAAGCTTGGCTGAGGCTTTTATTATAAACATCTGTTCAATCTGTTGAAAAGGTAAATTCCAGATGACTGGTAGAGATCAAAAGGGGGTGGGAGGAGGGGGAAAGGAAGATACAGAAAACTACAGATTAACCAGGACAATTTGCTGTGAGAATTCTAGAGCAAGTATTTAGAAACTGATCTGTAAATACAGTGAAAACAATGCAATAATTACCAAAAATCAGCATGACTTTGTAATGAATAATTCTTGCCAGAGTAATTTAATCTCATTTTTTCACTGATATTTTTCCTAGCAGATTGTGGGAATGTTCCACAAATAATATACATGCCAATAATGCTAATTTCTAAGTTATTAAATTGGCTCAATAGCATGACAATTATGTGAATTTGTTACTGGCTTGAAAATAGCTGAAGGAATTCTATTTTATTAAATTTTGACTATATGAAGGTTGCTACATCTAGAGTAAAATATAGCTTATTTCATGGCTTCATGGGACATACTATCTTTTCTGTGTGCCTATAAGGAGAAACCTGGTATATACATAAAGGAGCCATGATAAGTTTATCTTTCCTATTTCCATGAAAACAAAAATCTGATGTCTTCACTGCTATACTTGGAAACAAACTACAAATTTATGATATATACATATAAAGATTTTTGTGTGATCTTTGTGAGGTGCAATACATGTGAAAAGCATTCTTTCTGGATACTTACAATAATAGCACAAAACAAAAATAAACAAAGATGTTAATTTAATAATGTTCTGGAGGATCTTGTGGGATGAGTCTGGGACTCTCCCTAACCTAGAAGAGTCATACAAACATAAATTGTTCTCTGTTTGAAAATTGATAAAAACTTTCTGGCCTAATAAATAACTAGATAAATAGCTCCATGTTTTATATTTGTTATATTTGTAAAATTTGTTTTCTTTCAGATTTCAGACTAATATCTTTGAAACAGAAGCACAGATGTGCCATATAAATTATTATTACTAACATAGCAATAATTAATTTCTGTTAATGTACTGAAAAATCATTCAAGTTATATCAAGTAAGAGTTTTTGCCAATAGGACTTCACGGGCATTGGAAGTAAAAGTGCTTATCCATATTTCTTGTACCATAAAATTCTAAACAGATTCTGTTTCATAAAATCTAAATCTAGACGCTATAATATTAGTTCCTAATGTTAATTGAAAAGATGCATTTATTTAGTTGGCAAGGATAATGAGCAGGTCCATGAATATTTGTTGTTTTATCATCTCTTGAAACTTTATTGTGATGCTTATTTTTTAAAAAGACTAAAGTTCCTTGTTTCTTTATTGTATTTGTTTTAAAACACACACACACACACACACACGTATGTATGTATGTATATGTGTATGTATATGTATATGCATTTGTGTTACAACCCCTGGTATGCCCAAATATGGGAGGGAGCTTACTATTCCCCCCTTTCTGTCCTTCAGCTCATTACAGAAGACCATGCAGGCAGAAAACCATATTTTTATTTTTAATGTTGCCATTTTATATTTGTGTTGTATTTGTGCTGATAAATAAATAAAGGGA
Source organism: Natrix helvetica (assembly GCF_964273705.1). NCBI lineage: Eukaryota > Metazoa > Chordata > Lepidosauria > Squamata > Natricidae > Natrix > Natrix helvetica. The sequence goes on along the minus strand of NC_138550.1, from coordinate 39,608,970 downwards.
GACTAGTATAGATATATTTCAAGCTATTTAGATCTCATCAGCTAGCCATACCCTTACTGGAATTTGAACTTGGGCTGTATTACATATTAGGCAGGAGTCTTAGCCACTAAGCCACAGGCTCTCCTCCTTATCAGCTGAGCCAGGGAAATAGGTATGTATTTGTGTTACAACCCCTGGTATGCCCAAATATGGGAGGGAGCTCACTATTCCCCCTTTTCTGTCCTTCGGCTCATTACAAAAGACCATGCAAGCAGAAAACCATATTTTTATTTTTAATGTTGCCATTTTATATTTGTGTTGTATTTGTGCTGATAAATAAATAAAGGGAGACTAGTATAGATATATTTCAAGCTATTTAGATCTCATCAGCTAGCCATACCCTTACTGGGATTTGAACCTGGGCTGTATTACATATTAGGCAGGAGTCTTAGCCACTAAGCCACAGGCTCTCCTCCTTATCAGCTGAGCCAGGGAAATAGGTATGTATTTGTGTTACAACCCCTGGTATGCCCAAATATGGGAGGGAGCTCACTATTCCCCCTTTTCTGTCCTTCGGCTCATTGCAGAAGACCATGCAGGCAGAAAATCATATTTTTATTTTTAATGTTGCCATTTTATATTTGTGTTGTATTTGTGCTGATAAATAAATAAAGGGAGACTAGTATAGATATATTTCAAGCTATTTAGATCTCATCAGCTAGCCATACCCTTACTGGGATTTGAACCTGGGCTGTATTACATATTAGGCAGGAGTCTTAGCCACTAAGCCACAGGCTCTCCTCCTTATCAGCTGAGCCAGGGAAATAGGTATGTATTTGTGTTACAACCCCTGGTATGCCCAAATATGGGAGGGAGCTCACTATTCCCCCTTTTCTGTCCTTCGGCTCATTACAGAAGACCATGCAGGCAGAAAATCATATTTTTATTTTTAATGTTTTAATGTACCAGGGGTTGTAACACAAATAGCTAGATTTATAGCTATTTCTTAAATGTATTTAAGAATGAAGAAAATAAAGAAAATTTCACAAGGTTGAGCTATCCAAAGTGATGCACTCTACTTTTGGCAAATAAATGATTAATTTCAAAGGGGAAATTTAAAAAGGTTTTTCTTTTGTTAAAACAATAATAATTAGAGGAAACTTGAATGACAATACTGGTTTTGGCACACCTTTAGAAAAAGGTTAGCCATCACTGATCTAGAGTTTACCTCTATTTCCTTTTATATCAAACAGAATCAAACCAAGACTATTTTGAGTTTATTTCTCACACTATTACTTTTCTCAGAACTGATTTGTCTTTTATTACCATACTGCCATACCTTTGTCAAGGTTATGTCTGCATTCCTCTATATTTTTGTATTAGATGATAATAACTTTCAGATCACTATCAACCTTGCAAGTTCTACTAGGAGTTTCACCTTTACTTCTCAACTCCCAGCTTAAATTGAAATTTAAATAAAGAATCAATTTTATCTGTTGTTAAGTAATTAAATGGTTATTGGTTATAAGTTTGCTTTTCTTGAAATTTAATGCATAGCATCCATTTAGGAATCAAATAATGTCTTTATTTTGATAGCAACCTCATAAGAAAGATAAGGATAAAACAAACAAAAAAGCTGTTATATATAGTTTTGTAGTTAAAAATCCAGAGTACTTTTCAAAATTAATTCAATCTGTGAGATAAAAGTAAAAAACTCAATGTTAGTACTAAATAATTAATTTTACCAGACTCCTTGTACACTTAATACTATTCATTTATAAGGAAAAACACAGTAAAGCAATGTCTCTGGCTTGCAGTTCGCTGTAAGTTATAACACCAGTAGCACTGGATAACTTCAGCTTTATAAAGAATAAAGAAATGTTGATAAAGTCACCTTCAACTAAACACCATTTCTGAAATGTGTCACAACATATCTAGTGTATCTTTTACTGCTTTGTGAGTATTTTACATTAGACACACCAATATTTATAGAATTTAAAGCAGTTTAAATTGTAAATTTAAATTGCTTGAATTTTTACAATTTACATTGTTGTGTTTGTTTCCTAGTATGATTTGATTGCTGATTAATAACCTATGACTATCGCTAAGTGTTGCATCTTATAATTCTTGATGAATGTATTTTTTCTTTTTTTCTTTTTTTGTACATTGAGAGCATATGCTCCAAAGACAAATTTCTTGTGTGTCTAATCACACTTGGCCAATAAAGAATTCTATTCTGTTCTGTCCTTTCCTGTTCTGTTCTGTTCTGTCCTTTCCTGTTCTATTCTATTCTATTCTATTCTATTCTATTCTATTCTACTCTACTCTACTCTACTCTACTCTACTCTACTCTACTCTATTCTGTCTACATATATAATTTCTATGATCTCAGTATCCACAGTGGAGTAGAAAAAAACAAGGGTTTGGGTTAAAAATATGTAACCTAAATACTTTTACCCAACTACTTTAGTTTAAGGGTAGAGTTTGTTTCATGATGCCACAGAGTACTTGTTTACATTTTGATATGAACTGAATCTACGGTGGGTATCTATCCCTTTGTCCAATTCTATCCTTATAACATGTGGTTAAGATAAGATGCAGTGAAGACCTCCTTCCGGATATTAGGACAACCACTGACCTCCGCTCCTTCCGTATAAAGCTCAAGACCCACCTATTCCAAATAGCTGGCCTGGCTCAACCATAACTTCATAACGCTCCTGACAGGTTTTTTAATTGGTAATTTTATTTAATGGGATTTTAAATTGTGTTTTTTAATTGTCTTCACTTATTAATCTACCTCCTCCATGCACATGTATATGTCTTTGTTTTTTATGTATGTATGTTGTCTTTATCTGTTTTTATTTGCTTTGATTGTACGCCGCCCCGAGTCCTTCGGGAGGGGGTTGCGGCTAATCAAATAAAATTATTATTATTATTATTATTATTATTATTATTATTATTATTATTATTATTATTATTATTATTAAGTGCCAGGGAAAACAGTGAATTTCATGGATGAATATAGGTTTCACCATAGGCTTTCACCTTTCCTTGCCTAAAAACATAAAAAGAAGTTATGTCATCTCTACAAATCATATCGGGTCCTCTACTGTGCTTGCTGAAATCGGCAAACATGGCTGTATCTTCTCAGAACTCAGAATTATGTCTTGTCATTACAGTGTCCTTCATAATATACAGAATATATTATTGCCTCATCTATTTGTACTCTGTGAAGCCAAACCACTTTCCATTTTACAGATGGGTAACCAAGTATAAGATCTGTCCGTCAGCTGAATACACAGCTGAGTTGAACTTTAAACTCATTGCAGTGTTTCTATAAATGACTGTGATTCTCCTTTGAAACTTACGGTGATTATTGCAGGAACAAATCTGAATACAGTACTATATTTTTCATTGGCAAACCACTCTTCAGTCATAAAAAGGCATTGTGTGATAACACCAAAACACGAAGAATTCTGATGAATCAATGCTAACCCTTTTTCATTAGGTACACTTTTTTCCATTTGTTTGTATGAATAGCATCCCAAAGGAAGGAGGAGAATAATTATTTAACCACAATATGAACCTTCTGTTAAAACATCAGATCTGACATCTATCGGTCTTTATGGAAAATCTTGTATGTAAGCAGGGCTGAAGTCAGCATTATTTTTCCAGCTAAACATGAAAGTAATGGAAATTCAAAGTCAGCTAAACAGAATATCATTTTTTGTGAATTGTCTTGGGGGAGACAGAAAGTAACACAAGGTGAAATGCTATAATGAAATGCTTGGTTTAGTAACAGCTCATCTCTGTTTATATCAGTACAGTTGCTTCAGCTGCAAGGATTCTTGGTTTTGAATCAAAGGACACTCAATGATCTTCCGCTCTTAAGGGAGGTTGAGCTAAGGAACAAAAGACTAGCTAAGGAGGATGGAATATACATGGCTTTAAACACCAAGGGTTTTTGTTTTTATATTTCAATTTACTTCTCATTTTGACAATGACAATCAGTTTTCCTGTGCTGTTTCAGACACAACTGTACAATATAAACTCTTTAGCTTGTAAGCACAGATTCAGTTTTCTGTCTTTTGAGAATGATGAAAGGTACTACTAATTATTTGTATCCTGAAACAATTTAGTTTTGCATAAAATTTGAATTTATCACAACAGTCCATTTGGGGGATTGCAGTTGTATAAATGAACTGCATAAAACTGAGACCTTTTTTGGTACTTTGCACTTTCGATATATTAAACATTTAAAATAAAAGTTTATGTTATTATTTGTGACATACTCCAGCAATCGCATTTTATAACCAAGCAATCATACATGCTTGAATAAGCATTTCTATGGTTAGTAAACTTTAAGAATTGCTAGTATTTCTTTTTTAATTTCTGTGGATCATTTGTCTCTATGATAAACTTATCTGTAATGAAATTCCTATATCCTTATTAATGATCTGAGACTGAATTTGGAATTGAGGAGTAATGAGATAATTTAGCTGTGTATACAGTGCCAAAGATGAAACTGCAGTAGCTAGTAACAGAACAGTCAAGACAATGCTTTTATTGCCTTAATAACAAAGAAGATTAGAATCTACTACTCCAGTCTAAAATATGTAATATCCCAAGATTTAAATCTTGCATCTTTCTATCCCACTTTTATGTGGTAATGGATTTCTTGCTGCTTGTTTTTTTGAGCTTTGAATGCTCAAAGAACCTGAACTGTGCTGTGAAAATAATCTGCTCTGCTTTGGTTTGTTTGTTTGTTGCTTATACTGGCAGACAAGTCTCGGGATATGGCAGTTTGGTCTAGTGGTTAGGGCACCAGGCTGTAAACCAGGAAACTTAGAGTTCTTCAACATCTTCATCGATGATTTGGACAAGGGCAGAGATGGTGACCTCATCAAATCTGCGGACAACATTGGGCACTACCTAACAAAATGAAATTCAATGGTGAAAAAAGCAAGGTTCTACATTTAAACAAGAAAAACAAAATGTACAGTATATGTGGTACCTTGTTCAATAGTAGTAACTGTGAGAGGGATCTTGGAGTCCTAGTGGACAACCATTTAAAAATGAGCCAGCAGTGTGCAGCAGCTACCAAAAAAGCCAACACAGTTCTAGGCTGCATCAACAGAGGGATAGAATCAAGATCATATGAAGGGTTAATATCACTTTATAATGCTTTGGTAAGGCCACACTTGGAATACTGCATTCAGTTCTGGTCGCCACTATGTAAAAAAGATGTGGAGACTCTAGAAAGAGTGCAGAGAAGAGCAACAAAGAGCAACAAAGATGATTAAAGGTCTGGACGCTAAAACATATAAAGAATGGTTGCAGGAACTGGGTAAGTCTAGTCTGATGAAAAGAAAGACTAGGGATGACATGATAGCATTGTTCCAATATCTGAGGGATTGCCACAAAGAAGAGGGAGTCAAACTATTCTCCAAGCACCTGAGGGTAGGACAAGAAGCAATGGGTGGAAATTAATCAAGGAGAGAAGCAACTTAGAACTGAGGAGAAATTTCCTGAAAGTTAGAACAAATAATCAGTGGAACCACTTGCCTCCAGAAGTTGTGAATGCTCCAACACTGGAAGTTTTAAAGAAGATGTTGGATAACCATTTGTCTGAATTGGTGTAGGCTTTCCTGCCTAGGCTGGGAGTTGGACTAGATGACCTCCAATGACCCTTCCAACTCTGTTATTCTATTCTATTCTATTCTATTCTATTCTATTCTATTCTATTCTTGCATTAGGCATGAAAGCTAGCTGGCTGACTTTGGGTCTGTCACTCTCTCTCAGCCCAACTCACCTTACAGGGTTGTTATTGTTTTGGGAAAAGTAGATGGAGGAATCAATATTTTATGTGGCCACCACCTTGAGGTATTTATAAAAATTATACAGGAAGGATAACAATAAATAATATTTTTGGAAGAAAGAAGTCATTAACTGCATTGGCTGCTGGCCTGCTCCCAAGAACAAGGTTACTTGAGGGACTGCCTTTTCTTAATTATATATACCAATTCCATCCTGTCCAGCAGGAGAGATATGTTGTGGCTCTTGTGTGCTAGAGTTCCATCTGAGAGGGTCCAGAAGAAATGTCTTGTTGGTTATGGCTACAACATTTTCTTCCCCCCTCTCCGACCAGAATAAGGTTAGTCCATCCCTGTTATCCTTCTGGAAATCCCTTAAAATGTGGCTCTTCCAACAACCTTGGTAATCTCTTGGGGAGCCTGTGACATTGTTGTATTAAGCTTAAGTGTTATTTTATCACAAACTTGTTTCTTATGTTGGATTGTTTTAATAGTTGTTATGTTGTGTATAATTGTTGTGGGTAGTACACTTACCAGAATCACATTTAATAAGATGGGCAGCTATATAAATTTGCTAAATAAATGAAATGTATGTTTTTCAAGGAACCTACATGAACATTTCAGTGTTATTTTATTACCAAAATTGTGAGGCCTCAAGAAAGTTTTTACCTTTATGAGTTTTAGGCCATCTGAGGAAAAATACTTAATCATTTAAATAACGTAGTCTTTTGGTTCAAAACTCTACATTTTCTACTGTTTTACTTTATTTAATCTCTTTCTTAATTGAAGAATAGACAATATCTCCACAGTCTTTTGAAGTCTTGATCCTTCCATCCATTTAGACAGCCAACAGCAGTCAGTCAGCGAGCCAATCAGCCATCTCAGCTCAGCCCTTCCAGCCTTGGAAGGATAGATGGCTGACTCAACCTTGAGCTGGTGAGAATTGAATTGCCAGCAGCTGATAGAATTAGCTTGCAATATTGAATTCTAACCACTGCACCACCATGGTTTATGAGTTACATGACCTAGAATTCTCTACATCTGTATATAAGAGCTCAGATAATTAGCTATTACATGAACATAGACTGTCAAGACAATGGACAAGCTGAAAAAGCTCTTTTTTAAACTGAAGATGGTAAATTATCTCTTTTGTAAATCAGGCTTCATTCTTCTCTGCAATACAGAATCTAATCTAATCAAGTCTTGTCTAAGAGTTTTCGGACAAGTTAAGTCAATTGTTGAAAAGGAGTTATATATCTGAAAAGCTGAGATTTGCTAACATGTACTGGTATGAAGCTTGATAGTACTTATAAAAAAGATTCTGAAAGTGTAGTTGATTATAATCTTCCTTTAAAAAGGCAAGGAGATTTTATGGTGCATCAATAAATAGCATCCAGTATATGCTCTATTGTCTTCAAGACTCTACCCCAAGTACAGTTTTGGACAACAAATATTAAGAAAATCCAGATAAGCTGCAACAGGTTCAGAGAAGGACAACAAGCATGATAGTAAGATTAGAAGCCTATGATACCAAATTAACGTACCAAGGTTAGTCTTAAGAATAAAAGATTAAAATGGGAAAAACAATACTTTTCAAATACTAAGAAAAGTATTATACAAAGGAATAGAGGTTCTGTACTGAACAATGAGCTTGACTTAGTCTCCTAAATGGTCCTTTCCAAAAGTTCATTATACTGTCTCTTATGTAAACCAAATAACATAAGGAATAAAAAAGTGACAAAGCAGAAATAGGAACTTTATGATAAAATTGCAGTTCAATTTGTTAAATATTGTCTTACAAGAGATTGACTACTATTTTATATATTTTTTTGACATCATATCTTCTAAACTTCATTTTGTATAATTTTATGTTTAAGTAATATTGAAAATAATTGTTAGCTCATATTTTAGTTTTAAACATTTGCATGACTAACTGAATTTTAGTGGCATGGGCAAAAAGCTGAAAATAATTGTTAGCTCATACTTTAGTTTTAAACATTTGCATGATTAACTGAATTTTAGTGGCATGGGCAAAAAGCTGGATTTCATTGTTAATTATATTTTAATTGTTTGCGATATGATTTTGTATATCATTCATGACATACAGTTTATAAAATAACAATAAAAGGTAACAGACATTTATGTAATGGTAAATATAATAGATTAATCATTTTAAATATAGAAAATTATGTCTGCATTGTATAAAAGCAGTCCAGAGCGCCTCCTTGAGAGAAATGGTTTGTCTAGAAATATAAATAATATATGCCCTGGTCATCTATCATATAGAACCGTGATGGTGAACCTATGGCACGCATGCCACAGGTGGCACACAGAGCCATATTTGCTGGCATGTGAGCTGTCAGTTCCGGTGCGCATGTGCGTGCCAGCTGATTTTCAGCCTTCCAGAGGGCGGGGGGAGGTTGGCCCATTGGGGCTGTTTTTCACCCTTCCCAGGCTTCAGGAAAGCCTCCGGAACCTGGGAAGGGCAAAAACTCTCCCCTGCAGGGAGCGAGTCATGCACACATGCAGGTGGGGGGAGGTTTGCACATGCATGTGCAGGTAGGAGGGGTGCATTGAATTGTGGGTGGGCACTTGTGCGTATGGAATAGGCACACCTTTAGAATAAGGTTTGCCATAACTGATGTAGATTATTGAGATGTGTTTTAAATGGGGCCTTGCTCTCACCTTTCAATTAACTTTTAGTATTGATTTTTAATTATCCTTGCCTCTTTTAAATTTTTAACTTTTATATACTGTTTTTATCTTTTAATATTTTATTTGTATACAATCCAGAGTCTCTCTGTGAGAAGACTGGACAGTTTAAAATTTAATAGATAAATGAATACTGTGCCGTGCACTACAATCATTTATTGCAATTTTGATGGAATTATTATTGTAAAATAAACTCTGGCTTTAAAAAATTTCCCACTTCCAACATGAATGGCAGCATTTTAAAATAATATGTTATATTAATACAAATGATGGAAAATGTCTTATAAAAGTCAACTGTAACAATGAAGGAAATTATTCTTTTGTTACCAGTGAAGGACATAAAACTATTTAAAATTCTGTATATATTTTGTTTAATTAAAATTGCATGGTTCAATAAATTTAGTCATATTTATTAACAAGCAACACCGACTTAAAAAACTTTTAGATACATATTTAGAGAATTACAGAAAGACTATACCTTACTTCTTTCACCAATATAGTTTTTTTAAAAGTACAAGTAGCACAGTGAAATATGGTAGCCAGGAGATTATCTCCAAGGCTGTGTTATTAAAATGAGAACTTATCTCTCTGATCCATGACATCAATGGGATGTTAAGGGTTCTGCCCTCTCCTTATGGATAAATAAAAGACAAGTGTAAGAGCTTGCAAAAGTGTCCAAGCACAAAGACACTCGTGATGAAACATGCATTTTAATGCAAACTGGCTATTAAATATTGTCTTGTTATTGCGTTGCAAATATAAAGCAGTAGTTTGTGTTTTGAGGAATGCTTCATAATTTGGGCATCAGTGATCTAAATGAAAATCCATGTTTATTTCTGTATTTTGTACTCAAACCCAAGGATACTGCACCGTTCAAATTTTCAGAAACAGGCCAGTGAGCTGAAGATTCTATCAATCACTGTGGTCTAATTCGATGATCCCCACATGCTTCCAACTAAAATTCCATTCAAAAACCTCAGCCACCGAAAGGATCCTGAAAAGAATTGAATTAGCCCTAATCAGAAACCAACTCCACAGGAAAAGATTCCTACTAGACCAAACCAACCGGGACCTACTCACTCTTCACCTCAAACTCAGCAACAAAATCCACCCAGCACTCTGGGGCAAATCCAACAACTAGCCCTCTGCAGAACCGAAACAGAAACCTCCTACAAGACAGACACACATACCAACAAACTCCACAGATTAGAAAAACAACAGATGCCCAACCCCGCTCCACAGCAACTCATGAAACAAACAGTACACAACATATCAGACAGAATCCTCACCACAGCTAAAACCAATGTCCTTTCCAGAGGATTCAACTTTGCAGTCGCCCCTAAATGCATCCCCACTGAAGACATCATATGCGGAGTTGAAGCTACACTCACCAAAATCAACCCAGATGAAGCCAATAAAATCAGACTTGCAGTCAGCAACGTCCTTTGCTCCAGTAATCCACCCAGAAGCAATTTACAGCAACAAGAAGAAATAGCACTCACCAACCTGAGGAAAGACAACAACATAATCATTTTCCCAGCAGACAAAGGTAATGCCACAGTGGTGATGAACACATCTGACTACCAAGCCAAACTATCCAACCTACTCCAAGACCCTGCTTACAAACCTATAAACACAGACCCCACCACCTGCCTGGAAAAAACCACCAAAATAAAAGCCTCTCCCATCAGTGAAGAGATCCAGCAAAAAATCAATCCCAGAGAGAAATCTTCAAGATGCCCCAAGCTCTATGGCCTCCCCAAGATACACAAAGAAGGGATACCACTCAGACCCATAGTCAGCTCCATAGGCTCACCTCTACAGAATCTTGCCAAATTCCTCACCAAACAACTCCAACCTACACAGAATCCATCACCTCACATGTACAAAACTCACTCCACTTCATAGAAACAATAAAGAAACAAAAACCTACAACCCAGGGACCTACTCGTGAGTTTCGATGTCATATCCATTTTCACCCAAGTGCCTATAAAAGAAGCCTTGACAGCTATCAAGAACAAACACAACCCCCGGACTTCCGCTTCCGGGACCGAATGGCGACGGACGTGTAGTCTGCCGATCGCTCCCTTGGCGGGCTCCAAAAGGAGCACAGGAGACTCGAACAAAGGGTCTCCTGCCAAAAGGCGGCTTGCTGGGACCCCCCACAGAGGCGGCAGACGGTGGGGGTGTTTTCCCCAGCTTCACCTAGGCGCCAGGGAGCAGTGGGGGGGACGAGTGACATTGCCTCTTCGCCGGACGGCCCTGGGAGGTTTTAGATCAAAGGAGAAGCGTGGCTGAAGACTGGAGGCGCGGATCCCACCTGGTGCTCTTTGTTTACTTTGAAAGAAAGCTACAGATGTACGTGAGTTGATGTGCTCTGGCTTTTGAAATGGAAATTAGAGGAGGGTGGCTCCTCTATTACCCCCCCCTCGGAATAAGCGGCATTTAAAGGGACTCTCTCGGAGAGAGAGAATAAGGACTGATTAGTTACTTGGACAGTGAATGAGAATGGCTTTTTACAATTGCCAGAAATGATTCTAAAGCTGACCTTTGCCTTTAAAAAACAGGGAAAGGAAAACTTTTGGTGACTTCTCTCCCTGCGGAAGGGAGGGCCAAGATGGTGCCCGCCCTCCTCCCTTTGTCTACATATGAATGAAACTTATCCTTTGAAACTGCTCCCAAAGAGAAAGTAAAGAAAAGTGGATTGTTTGCTGTACTCTCTCAAAGGGAAGCTGGGACCTCTTTCTGTGGCTCTTCTGAGCTTTGATTATTGGAATCACTTCTTGGATTATCTCTCTATTGGAATTGTGGGTTTCCCTGCTTTTATTTGCCTTTTGAGGCCAGCTCCGCTGTGGAATCCCCGGACACCATTTTCTCTGGAAAGGATTTGCATCTCTGAACCTAACCAATGGCTGCAAGAAAACCACCGACTGGCAAGGCGCACTCAGCTCCATCATTTGCTGCCCCCAGCCCCACAACGCAACAGTCTAAGATCACCTCATTGTTGCAGAAAGGAGGGGCTGGAGAGGACACAAAGGAACTATCTGTTACGGAAATGTTTAAAGAACTTATGAAGGGGCAGAATGAAATGAGGAAAGAAATGGCAGAGGTTAAAGAAGAGCTCAGAGACATTAAAGAACACATTGCTGGGAATAAGCAAAGAATTATGGTGTTGGAGGAGAGAGCGGCGGAGATGGGGGAGGAGCTTAAAACAACACGCAAGGGAAACGCAGATGTAGAAAATTTTCTGTCAAAAATAGAATTTGAAAGAATGTCCTTTTTTCTTAGATTCCAGAACCTGCCAGAGGAAGAAAATGAAGATCTTAAAGAGATTATGAGCACAATTTTAGCAGATTATATTAAGGGAGATAAGAACCAATTATGGTGGGATATGGATCTAGCATATAGAATAAACTCAGCATATGCCAGAAGTCACAACGTTCCCAGAGAGGTACATGTTAAATTTGTCAGGAGATCCACAAGGGATGAGGTGCTTGTGACCCAAAGGGAAAGACCATTGAAATACAAAGAGGAACAAGTCACCATTCTTAAACAGATCCCCAAAAAAATAAGAGAGAGAAGGAGGAAATATTACCCCTTATCAAAAAAAGTATACAACATGGGGGTCTGGTTTAAGTGGTTGTTACTAAGGGGGATGATGGTCTTCTGGGAGGGAAATAGGATCAGAATTAATACAATTCAAGAGGCAGAAGCCTTTATTAAAAAGAATCTTTCCCTCCAGAGGAGGAATTTAGTGGGAGTAGAGAAAAGGACAGCAAGACGCAAGATAAGGAGGGGGGGCGCTGAGGCCCCTCCGGTGGGCAGGGAAGAAGAAGCAATATCGAAAATGTTTAGATCACAAAAATGAATGTATTTGGAAAAATTATAATTGTTGATACTACAAAAAGTAACAGAGAAAAAATAGTAGAGTACATGTTTGATAATATTGGTTATTGTTCTGACGCTTTCTTTTATATTTTATTTTTAAGATTGTTAAATCTGTGAGTTTCTTGGGGGGATTTTCGCCACCAGTGTGGAAGCTGCAAAAAATTTTCTGTACACCCTTTTACCCTTCCCTATATATTTTAAAACCAATAAAAATTTTGCAATAAAAACAAACAAACAAACACAACCCCCCTAAACACATTCTGGACCTGCCTAACCACTGCCTAACCAACACATACTTCATCCATAATGGACAAAGATACAAACAGATAGAAGGAGCACCCATGGGATCACCCCTCTCACCCGTCATTGCAAACTTATACATGGAACATTTTGAAACCAATGTCTTAGATAAATCTGAACACAAACCCAAACTCGGTCTCAGATATGTTGATGACACTTTTGTGATTTGGCCACACGGGAAAGAAAAACTGGACAACTTCCTCACACATCTCAACAGCCTACACCCCAAAATACAATTCACCATGGAAATAGAAGCAAACAACCAACTTCCCTTTCTGGACGTCCTAATCTACAAAAAACCCAATGGCTCCCTAGGACACACCATCTACCGGAAAAAAACACACACCAACTGCTACTTAAACATACAATCCCATCACTACCCTGCACAGATCAACTCTGTAGCCAAGACCCTCATCTCCAGAACCAAACGCCTAGCCGACAAAGACCACCTGAAAACTGAATTACACACAGTCACAAACATTAATCTCCAATGGATTCCAAAGAAAAACAATTACCAAGCTAATGATTTAACATGCTTATCATTTTGTGGAAATAGGTAAAGGTTGTTAATACAAAGCTGAGTAAAAATTCTCACAGACTTACTCAAAAATACCACATTACAATTTTTACAATATGTAATGCATTATAGTATGAATTATTCCCCCCAAATTTTCCTCTTTCAGAATAATTGCAGGCTATATCTGGGCTTCAGAGTCTCAAATGACTGAGTCAATCCTCCTTTTCCTCACATACCTACTCTTCCACAACCAAGAGCTTGAAATGATTGCTTAAACATTTCTCACTGGAGCTATTAATATTTAATGGTATTTTAACTGAAAGAATGTGAATAACTTATGTTCTTTTTTGCAACACCCCCTCCTCTCAAAGCTTCTTCCTCTCTTTGTAGTCTCCAAATTTCTATTTTTGTATATTCACTAGTATAGTCACACATCAGTATGAAGAGCTATCAAGCTAGGTAGTTATTTTTGCTTAATTAAAATTCACTGAGGTGAAAATAATTAGCACAGTATTAAAACACACACACACACACACGTACTCATATCCTTTAGTCTATTTTGCATGGGCAATAACGTTTTGTTTTTAACTCCCTGAGAATAGTGTCTGAAGGTCTTGATGAAGGTTAACTCAATGTGAAGAAAATAAGTCTGATTTCTGGAGCTTCCTTTTCTCTCACAGCTGCAAGAATTTTATATGAATATTGTATATTATATCTCCCTCTTTATTTCTCACGAACACATGATTATATGAGTGTTTTGAAACATTCTCTACTAGAAGCCTGCCTATAAAAATGCAAATATAAAATATGCATTAATAGAAATAGGACATGTTTAACTTTAGGACACAAATGAAGCAAGGAATCTTTCAAACCTCTAAATAATCTAAATTCAGATATTGTAATGTGCGTTGCAGTTTGAAGCCAGTGAAAGGAACTCTTCTCAATAGCACATTATTCAATGAGTGAAAGGTACTAATTGAGTAGGATGCACAATGTACAGTTATCTTTAAATGTTCTTGGTATTTTGCAAGGAGGAGAAAGTTTAGAATGGGTTGTGCTGCTGAAGAAGATGCCCTTCCATTTTGATCCCAAAACTTAAACAAGATGAAATGAAGTAGCTTTTGTAGATGATGGTTTATCCTTGATTGGCAAATGTGTATTGCAAAGAAACTCTTGGATGAGTCCTAATGATACATACATTTGAATACGGTTTGATTACACTAAGTGCGTGCAATGCAAACTCTATTGCTTAGAATCACTATTTATAAGAGAATATAATCTGTTTATCACCACATATCATCACATGTAAAGGTAAAGGTAAAGGTTCCCCTCACACATAGGTGCTAGTAATTCCCGACTCTAGGGGGACTTACTCATTTCCATTTCAAAGCCGAAGAGCCAGTGCTGTCTGACAATGTGTCTGTGGTCATGTGGCCAGCATGACTAAATGCCGAAAGAGCATGGAGCACCGTTACCTTCCCACCAAAGGTGATTCCTATTTTTTCTACTTGCATTATTACATAATAATGATTGAACTGCTAGGCTGACAGAAGCTGGAACAAGTAATGGGAGCTCACTCTGTTAGGAGGGCTAGGGATTTGAATCACTGAACTGCTGATCTTTCTGATCAACAAGCTCAGTGTCTTAGCCACTGAGCTACCGCATCCCTATCATCACATATACTGATGGCCATTCATTGTTTGTGCTAGATATATTAGTGCTTGCTCCCAATTGTTAGATACTTGCTCTAACTACAGTGGTTTCCACCAAGGTCCTCTGTTCTGGCAGGAACAGAGGTTTAATCCTATTGGTCGAAGGGTCTGACAGCTCCCTATAAAAGGGCTGCTGTCAGACTCAACCTTCGCTGGACTGTTCTCACTTGTTGTACTTAATAAAGAGCTGTTGCTACCGTTAAGCCTGTGTGTGCCTATCCATTACTCAATCTAACACTGGCGACTAAGGTGGGATTGGAAGGCAACTAGGCAAACCGAAAGAACAGAGCAATCCAGCAAGTACATCCAGCCCGGAGCTCAGCGTGGCTTCGATCAGCCATTTTTGAGCAGCAAACTCAAAACGCCCTCTGAACACAAAATGGCCATGCACTCCCCACCAACTCCATATGACCCAGTCACCAAGCACTGGGACTCGTACATGCTATGATTTGACTGCTTCCTTGAGGCAAATGACCTCATGGACATTTCTGAAGGCCGAAAGAAGAACATGTTCCTTGGATACTGTGGCCGGGAACCACTCTGAACTGACACCACTACAATCAGTTATCTTCTGGATAATTTCTCATATTATGAGTACTCTCTAGAGTGTCAGCTATGTCATTACATAGCTGATACAAATCAAGACTCAGAAAGAGCTAAGCGGAAGAAGCAAAATATATTTTGTTAAGATAGGAAATCAGTTTTTTTAAAAGAATCTGTTAAAAGTGTATATTAGTTTCTCAAAATCTGTAAATATAATTTACAGAACATCATGTTCAAAGTCAGATAAGTGAAACAATCAAGTGCTAATGAATAAATTAGAGTGTACCACTTCAAGGAGCAAAAGGAGGAATGAATTTCATTTGCCCCATGAAAAGTCTAAGACTAAAAGCAAATAGAATAATGCTTTATCTGCTACAATTTGAAGGTATCCATACTTCTAAATTATGACTTAAAGCAATTCAAATGAGGACAAGTGAAGAGAGCAAGTGTTTCATTCAATTGTCAGCAACAATCAAGTCTATGAATTGATATATTTCCTATAATACTTTATTATTTGCATTAGAAAAACAATGCTTGATTTGTGGAATTTTTTTCTTTGTTTTTTTAAATGTGGAAAAACTATAATCCTTTATGCTCACAATATCTTGAAATGAATAGAGGCTTTGTACACATTGGGCCATAATCTGTATAAATTATTCATGAATATTTAATATACTTTAATATACTGATACATGCTTTTAAAATTCATATTTCTCTGATATAAACAAACTCTAAAAACACCCTGTTATCATGTGGTATACACACTACTCAATACTGTACAATACTGTACAGTTTTCAGGACTTTTGGTGAAGGACTTTATAGAAGAAAAACTAATGGCAACATACTTCATGACAGCATTCATGTTACTATACAGGAAAAATCCAAATTTTATAGATAAATGCTTTTACAACCTGAAGCATTTACTATTCCTATATTTCTTTTAAATATCAAGGTTAAAAACAGTACAATACAAAAACAGTCTGTTGAAATAAAAATGGCAGTCCTTTGTCCAGTTTATTTCGTTTTATTTATTTAATATATAAACAAGTTTCTTTGTTATTTCTCTCTGTTATTTTTGGCCTGTGTTATAAAACCAATTTAATCTATAGACTAACATCATCTGCTTACTACCCCCTTCAAAAAAAAAACCCCTGGCTATTGCAAGCTTAAGATGCACTCACATGGTAATTTCAGCACAAAGGACAAACAGTATATTAGATTGAATGTAATAAAGATAGGAAGGAGAAGATAGGCCAGGAAGAAGCAGAAGTAGAAGCTGGATCCCATCTGTTCACAGCATTATTTCCAAAATTACATTGCATTGAAATCAGATCCATCTGCATGAAATAGCAAAAGTAGCCTATTAAACATTTACTACATCTTTTAATTTTACTCTCTGAAGCTGTCTATCCTTAAAAAAGGGTAGTGCTTTATAAAAGGGCAGAAAGTGCTATGCTTGCATCACATACAACTGTGTAAATACATCAGTTGCAGTGTATAAATACAATATATCTGTGAGTGCGTATGCATACAATTTCCACATGGCCCAACAATCCTTAGCATTATACCTACATATTGTTGTAAAGTGCGGGAAAATTCTGCAGTTGATTCTAGACTGCAGAACTGATTAAAGCATTTTGATGCTAAATAATAGTGGCAGAATAGGTTGGAGGTTGCAAAACAAGAGCTTTGACTTCATAATATTTTTTTGGTTACATCTTTTAAAGTTATTGTTATCCCTACTAGTATTTGCTGCTTTAGAAGCAAAAGTAAGGATATGGACAAAAGCAAAAATATGAAGCAATATGATTGTTGATTTCACTAGTATTAGAAGTCAGATATTGTGAGCTGGAATTAAATAAGAAGATTTAAAATGTTTTCTGTGTCACAGTTTAAACAATTTAAAGATGAAGAAAAGAATTTAAAATATCATGAAGTCAATACATTCAGTCAGAAGAAGTACATTCTTTGATTACTCCTACAGTACAACTGTTTGGGATGCTTTTCTATTTTTAATTTAAAGAAAAATATGCATATTTCATGAAAGAAAATAGATATTGTAAAATTATACTGTCCATTATTATACATAACATAAGGTTTTTGGGTATAACTGGTTTAGAGCATTTTTGGCATGGTTAATTACTAGCATAATAAACACCGTATTATTTAACTTTTTTAAAAAATAATTGTGATAACCTTACAATAAAACAGTTTCGGATGCTTTGCTGTTTTTAATTTAAAGAAGAAAATGCATATTTCATGAAAGGAAATAGTATAGTAAGTTAGATTCTACATTATTTTACACAGTTAAATGTTCTGTACATAGATGCACTTTTGGTATGTTTTATTATCATAATAAGTCAATGAATTATTAACTTTTAAAAATAATTGGGGATAGGCTTGTGTAAACTATTCAGCGAGGTACTCGAGTGTATCAAATAAAGGAAGCTTATGCAGCATCTGAACACTAGAAATAGAAACAATTGGTGTTAGTATAGGGATGGAATCTAAAGATGACTGTCTTTGAGCTTTACTCAGTTCTTGAAGCTCCTTAATATTACTGCAGCATGTATCTATTATACACAGTCAAGAAGAAATGAAAACAGATTAAATAGGATAGGGAGACTTATGTTCGATAAGTGCTGAAACTAACAGGAGAATTTTTGAGAAGATGCTGTTTCAAGAGTTAAATTAGAGAATCTGAAATGATATATAAGTCAGCGGTGTCCAAACTTGAGAACTTTAAGACTTGTGGACTTCAATTCCCAGAATTCTGGGAGTTGAAGTCCACAAGTCTTAAAGTTCTCAAGTTTGGACACCCCTGATATAAGTGAATGTTCTTGTGCATGTGTGTATAGCAAATGATTTAAACCTATTTATAAACACTTCTATGTTCAATGATTTCAATTTTGTTTTTTAAAATATTATTTGATATTTTGATTTCTGAATATCAAAGTGCAAAATCAAAGAGATTCATATTAGATAGTTAATGAAATAACTTCTTCATTTCTAATTGCCTGTTTGTAAAGTTGATAAATAAAATGTAAATGGTACTAGGCTGAGAGAAATTATTCCGACAACAAGAATATGGAAGAAACATCTAAGCAGAATGTAAACTGTTTTGGGAAGATATTTGAAATTAGAAGTTCCAGTTAAATATCTATTTCAAAACAGGAGAACAGTAATAATATTCTGGAATTAACATTTATGGATATTTGTTGTATAAATTTTCAGTCTTAACTCTATCCCAAATAAGGTGACAAAGTAACTCAATGCTTATTTTATGTGCCAATATTCCACAAATTGTCTATGAAAATTAACAAAGGAAAAACAGTTTAAAGATTATGTATGAAAAGGATTTTGCAAGAATAGGGTACCTAATATTTGCAAAGAAAAGGAGGACACATTCTACAATTGGAAAGGAAGGTACATCGAGGGGAAAGAACAACACACAGCCTTCTTAATTTACTGGCATGTGTGACAAAAATTATACTGAAAAACTGCAAAAGCAAAAGCAGTATCTAAGCCTTTATGTATATGAAATTACTTTTTCCTAGCCTCATAAAAACTAGTTTTCAATCACAACATTTTTCATATATTTGAAGGGCTTGTCTGAAATCAATTACTAGAGTCAGGGAATAACATAAATCTAGACTGCTGAGTCTGTCTCTGGACAAGGGTAAGAAAAAACCCCAGACAATTTACAAGATCACAACAGATGAATGTTTGAGTGACTACTCAAAAAATTCAAAACGTCAGACAATATTTGAGTTTAAAGCTATGCCTGTCAGACAGAGAATATTATGACAAAAAGACACACATGTCCTTCTTGTGCCAGATGTCTAAGAATGTAACACATTTAAGAATCTAGATATATCAGAAAAACCAGAAGATAAAAATTATCTGCAGACTTTCAAACATTTTAGACAAACCATTTTAATGAGATAGAACATCTTTTGGTAATGAGAGGAAGGGCATTTAAAATAATTTCTTAGCCCCTAAACGATGTGTGACTCATCCTGATGGGGTGGTAATATTACTTTAAGGCACATCAAGCTAAGGGATTTAGAGTGAGTTTTTAAAAAAATAAAAACTGAACACCCATTTCCATAGGTTTCTTACTATGTCTTGTTTTACTTCCTAGTAATTTTAAAATGAATAACTGACTAAACATTTTGTTGTTAAATAATAGTGACTTCCTAAATTTCTTATGGGGATTTTTTATCTGAGACATTGATTTCTATAATATGCATATTTCTCCGTAAAATTGTCTAGTGATCTCTGGTAAATTACAGATAGATTTAACTTTTCTCTTGGGAGAGATCAAGCCAGAAACTTCCAAGAGAATATTTTTTTTATTTATGCAAATTTACAAATTGGTGCAGATTTGGAGGGTGTATTTCAGCCATTAGTGTTAGACTTGGAAGGTATTTTCACTGTTGATTATATCTTCATGTACAATAAATAGAGACATCTGGGATTTAAATAGGAAATAAGTTCAACTGGGAAGCTGCTCCTTTGAAATAAGGGAGGTTTATTCTGAATATATATGATTTAACAGGAACTATACAATCCTATACAATTCTGTTCAGATGTCAGATAAATTGAATTTACTGAAAAGATTGATAATAAGTAATTTGCAATCTTTCTATATAAAATTGTAGAAATGAAATATTATCAGCATCCAGTTACAGTCACAATATTTGTCATAAATATTGTCTTGGAGCTAAGAAACAACCAGGATATGCCAATTTATGCATCTGTTGTCCCATTTTTTCTTTTTCTATTGAACCTCTACAGTAGTAAAACTGAAACATTGCTTTCATTGCAGAAGGTAACATTTTTTTCTGTTAATAAACCAAGTAGTAACTGTATCAAGAGAAATATATTAGGGCTCAGAGTTGGAATATTAGGCAAAAATTAATATGAACAATTCTTTTGATTCCTTGTTGTGTACTCATGGATTTTCAAGACTGATGTCTTGATCTACTACCCTTGTTCTTTTTTATGTACATTTGCTATCTAGTTGTCTCTATTTATAAATGCAATGCAATGCAATGCAAAACAATGTAGTATGATGTAAAACAATATATATATATTGAATAACAGAGATGGAAGGGACCTTGGAGCTCTTCTAGTCAAATCCAATGCTCAGGCAAGAAATCCTATACCATTTCACACCAATCGTTGTCCAATCGTTGTCCAATCTCTTCTTAAAATCTTCAAGTGTTGGAGCATTCACAACTTCTGGAGGCAAGTGGTTCCACTGATTAATTGTTCTGTCTGGAAATTTCTCCTTGGTTCTAGGTTGTTTCTCTCCTTGATTACTTTCCATCCATTACTACTTGTCCCACCTTCAGTGCCTTGGATAATAGGTTGACTCCTTCTTCTTTATGACAACCCCTTAGATATAGGGCACTGCCATCATGTAACTAGTACTTCTTTTCATTAAACTGATTAAAATATAACACAATATAATATACATATAAATGTATAAGCACACACACATACTGTAGATACAAACTGTGATATATGTTAAGCATAATTATATGGGATGATTACTGAAAAACATCAGCTCTAGTGTCGCTTCTATTCATCTGGACAAAAAATATGTAGACAATTTTAGAAAAGGTTTACTAAGCTGGCGAGGCTGTATCTCTGATGTGTTACCAATAGGATCTAAGTTATGTTCCATATTTTAAGTATACGACATCATATAGCAATTTATTGTAGTTATTATAGAATACATAATGAACATATATATTTAATTTGACAGGAGTAGCAGAGGAAAAAGCAAGTACTTTTAAAGGTTACAGCCCAAATAAAGTATCCCCTTTCCTGTAAGATACCTATTAAATGTTGTGGAAAAAAGCCATACAATTTTAGAAAACTGATCAGAAAGATTTAAAAAGCATTGCATTTTTTGCCAATTTAAAAGAATATATTTTACATCAATAATTTCAGTCTATGAAAAAAATATACTTCCATTATAAATCTGTTGTATCCCATTTAAATCTTGGATATTACCTATTTGCAATAAAATAGTAGCAGCAAATTAAGTTATAAAGTTTCACAGCTGTTTTGAATCAATGATGCTCTCAATGATGCTCTCAACATAAGATTGAGTTGTTCATTATATTTTTCACCATTTTTATATGCAACTAAATGGTAATCTATTTAGCTATGAATGCTTTACTGCTTAAATAAATAAGCTTGAATTTGCTGATCCATGAATGGCAACTTAAATATGTCATCTTTAATTTAAAATGTTAATATAGTAACAAAAATTGTATTTGCAGTGAAAGACTACCTAAGTGGAATTTCTGAAGAAGAAAAAGAGAACTGAAATGATGAGCCGCCAAGTAGACTAATTATTAATTCCTCTTTGAACAAGGAGAGGCCTTGAGATTAGCCTAAAATGCTCCATGCAGTTGTTTCTTGTGTGGACAACACAAGACAGCAGCCTGTGGGGGCTTTAGAGCTCTGGGAGATGAAAAAAATACCCATCTTTTGGCTCATAAACTTTCAGTATCCTCAAATGGACATTGAAGATCACCTACTTTAATTTCAGAAATTGTTTGCTAACTGCTTTTCAAATATTAGGAACTTTTCAATCAATATGTTTTATACCACTGGGTGATTTTCCTTTGATCCCTAGTGAAAAATGTTGGGAATACAAGTTTATGATTTTAAAAAAGCACATTATTTTGTAATGAACATCAAAAGAGTGATTATAATTTGATTTTGAAATAGAATTCTGGAAATAATTATAAAAACCCTCCATGAATCTATAGATAAACTGTGTTTAAAAAAAATATTATGGAATAGAAAAAGGTTTTCCCAGACAAAACTGAAACTACTAGAATGATACAGAAAAAGATGCTTCACGGGACATACAAATTAAATGGGCTGATGTTTTAATAACTAAAAGGGATATAGAAATAAAATGAAATATTGAGCTGGAGATAATTATAAAAACCCTCCATGAATCTATAGATAAACTGTGTTTAAAAAAATATTATGGAATAGAAAAAGGTTTTCCCAGACAAAACTGAAACTACTAGAATGATACAGAAAAAGATGCTTCACTGGACATACAAATTAAATGGGCTGATGTTTTAATAATTGAAAGGGATATAGAAATAAAATGAAATATTGAGCTGGATAAATTTCCTACAGTGGATTTTCAAAAAAAACCCTGCTTTTTTTGAATTTTGTGAGAAGGAACAAAGAAACAATAAAAAGAAATCAAATTCTGGAACATTATTTGAAGGGAATAAAGATCAAGATTATTAAAAGTAAAAAGGAAGGAATATAAAGCTTATTTTAATAGAAATGTGATTATCTTTGTTAATCCTTAATAGTCTTTTGTTGATCAAGAATGAACAATGAGGCTTAAAGAATTTATTTATAGAAAGGAGATGATATATGGGAAGAAGTGATCATTTGTAGTATAGTAAGAGAAGGTGATGTTACTAAAATTGTTTATGAGATAATTTCTTCATAGTATATATTTCTTTTTCTTTACTACATTCTTATTTTTTTCTTTACTATTTTTCTATTTTATAGATTTATTTTTTCTTTGCTGCATTTTCTTTTTCATGTTATTCTTTTGTTTATTTTTCATCAGTTTTTAAAAATCATTTTAATTGTACTTTTAATAAAATTACTATAAAAGAAAAGAAAGAAAACCTTAGTGACAGTTTGATAAACGATTGTCCAGATTGGTAAAGTTAAATCCAAAAATTACAGTAAAAGAAGTACTGACAAAATCAGGTAGTAGTAAGTAGAAAATTAATGTTTATTTTGAAATGATTTTTGTCTAAACTTATTAGATAAAATAACTGACTGAAATATTATGATTTTTAGACCATCATAAAAGTATCATTCTTATATGTCGAACCTGAAAATAGTTATGGTTGTCTCAAAGCCTTTTCTAGTGTTATGGATAGGGTTGACTCTGCTACCAATTCTGCCAGTGACCAGGATAATGATACAAAGAAGTGTTTTATTGGTATTACCGAAGACCAGCCAAGAATGACATAGAACAATCCATACAAAGTTTAGTTGTTTATTTGCTTACCATACCATTTACCATACAGAAAGAATCTTGCCAGGCTAAATCTATATTACTCTAATCTCAACAAATAGAACCTGGGAGATTCTAAGCAGTAGTTATGCTAAATCTCTTCCTCTTTCTCTGATCCAGTTCTGGACTGTGTTGATTCTGCTCTTCTCCCTCCCCCGGAATATGTCCCCTCTTTTGTGAGAAATGGCCTCTGCACACCACTTTCCCTTTTATAGAAACAATCCATCACATCACATCATTAATCATCAGAATTTCAGGAAAGGTAGAATTCTATATGCCTTCTACAGCAGCCTTCCACATTTCCAAGTCCACCAAACTCTTCTTAAAAAGAATACAGATAACTTGAAATATGGTTACTTGTTGAATTCTAGGGACCCCATTGACTTCCATATGTATGTAATGCAGATAATTCCATCACATTTGCTATAATCATCCATCCAGATGAACTTTAGTATGTCAGTGCCAAAGAATTAAGCAATGTCCCCAATTACTATGCACTACTGGGCAAAAGTTTTTAGCACTATCAGGCTAAAACACCTGACTGGTAAATCTGGAAAAGTGTTCCTGGCTTCCATCTCGCTGGCACTAGCTTTCCAAAATCTTTTAGCCAAAGTCCAGAAAGTGTTGGAACTAGGCTTGCTGTGTAGGAGCTTTGGCTAACTAGTGGTAGAAAGGTTTCAATGATTGGGTAGTCTGATCAGGAATTGCTTTAGAATGCATAGCTCAGAAGTTCTGCTCCCGCTTCCCATTTGGTTCAGCTTGCCCAAAACTCCAGACCAGTGCATCCAAAATCAGGAAACCAAGAGATGAAGAAAAAATAATAGTTAAAAAGAAGTTTCAGAGTAGATTGTGTCAGAGGCTTAAGGAAGAAGTTGCATTGAATCATGAAAATGGTCAATATTAAATGTAGAGAAACTACAGTAAGTAAGTAAATAGATTTGGGGGCCACAATATTATCTCAATCTACACAGTAATTTAAAATTTATATGAAGGATATTTCCATTGTTTCTACTTCAAATGCAAGGTCCCTTCACAGTATTATGTAATAATAAAACTTTACTCTTATTAAATCTGTAGGCAAATGTGGCTGTTTGATAAACTAAAATATCTGTATTCATTAGAATAAACTCCCAATGCTTCACAAGGCAAACTGCAAAAATCAGATAATAGTGAGAACATCTCATCTTAAATATGTTTTTACATAATTGACTACTGTAATTAAGCACAGAGAGAAATTAGGTACCTCCCTAGACAGAGTACTAATATTTTACCCCTGACCTATGATTATATAGGGCATAGAAAGTTTGTAGCTTGGTTGACATAATGATTCTTGACCCCATTAGAATGATGATTATACCTCTGGAAGATTATTCTGGATAATACTAAGAAAGGTTTCCACCTATTCTGCCCTTGCATTAGATGCCAAATTGCATAGCTCATGAATATGTCAGTTTTATGTTGACAGCCAGAAAATAGGACATCTGTAGACAGAATCTTGTACCATAACAAATATTGCCTATAAACTGTATGTTGCCTTGAAATGTCAGTCCTGTTAATTAGGATTGAGAAGTATCTGCTACACTTTTATGGAACCTGAGATCAAGAATATTTAACTTACTATGTGTTTCAGACCATATCATTTTTAACTACTGCAGATCTTGACTGACTGTTTATTTTGACCATTTCTGCCTTGGCTTTTGAAAGCTAGGAGTGATGCTTGTCTCCTAGAATCTTTGAAATTCTACCTCATTTTGATTATATGTTTGATTTACCCTTTGAGTATAGTTCACTAGTAGGAATATTCTTTATGTGTACTGAAATGCCTTGTCTTCTGAGGTAACTCAGAGTATAAAAATAAGGTATCACTTATTGAAAGCCAACAGAGCATAGTTAATTTGTGGGATTCATTACTACAAGATGTAGCAATGGCTACTAGTCTGCAAGGTTTTTTTTTTTTAAAAAAATAAATGTTAGATAAATTCAAGGAGAACAAGTTTAATGAAGTACATTAATAAAATTATATGTGAGTATAAGTTTCAGCTGGTGTAGAATGCAGCCATGCAAGCAATATTGTGTGCTCCAAGGATGGCCCGTGTATCACCTTTACTGTGCAAGTTGCATTAGGTGCCAGTTATTTTAACCTTTTAAAGCCCTACATGGCATGGGACCACATTACTTGAGGAAATGTCTTCGCCATATTACATTGGTATCTTCTACCAGATTCAAGGCAGTGTTCTGGCTTGTAAATAAAAATAAATGATTGATTTATATAAAAAAGGTAACTTTAGAGGATCAAAAGAGCATGAACAAATAGTCTTGAATTCATGATACTTATGATGGAAATAACGGAAATTTAGATCAAAGCTTATTTTGATTTTGAAAGTTTTGAAACTGTAACTTTCTAATGTTATAACCAGCAGAAAAGAAATGCTCAAACCTATGACATATGAAAATACTAAATAGAAGAAAGAAAAAAGATTAGTTAAAATGCAGACAAATTAAAAAAAAATCTATCTTTACATAATAATCCTAACTTCTCCCCTCATCTCCAAAGCTACGATAATAAAAGACTAAAAATGTGGATTATCCAAAAAAAAACCAGTCCTACAGGAATATAAAGAATAAATCTTCATTTTATTCAACTTCACCTTTATTCAAATATTGCTTTTGAGAAATGCTGCAGATGCAACAAATTAATTTCATCTATGTATTTTGCAATGTAGTTCACTTTTTAAAGAAATAAACAAATGGCTACAAGTCAACAGGATTTTTATGGCCAACAGGATTTTTTGTCTCTTGCTCGCTCTCATATGAAGTTTTCATATTATGTGGTCATTTGTTTTTCTGCAAGAGGTAGAGACAGACAAAAGGAAGAACATTCTGTTGTGCCATAAAAAAATCCACGAGAAATAAAAACAATTAACTTTACATGTTTCAAATATAAAATTATACACACACATGCGGTATATACAGTATAATCACTAAAAGTATTAAATATTTTATTTTGATATTTTAGATTTATTTATCATTTTATTTTATTTTTGCTAGTATATTTGCTTTGTTTATGGTGCTAAGATTTTTTTAAAAAATAGTTCCTATATTCACCTTAATATTAAATGACAGTTAAACATCTGTTGGGAAGTTGGTAATAATTCAGTACTCAAAAGATATAACGCACAGACCACTTCAAAACTAAACTTCATTTATGACATTTAAGGACTGAAACTTAGATCCTATCATTTTTTCCAGCACTGGCTTTTTAACAGTAATTTAAATCCTAAAGCTACAAAACTAGAAAGAATGTAATAATGGAAGTGAAATAAAATTAATAGCTTCAAAATACATTTTGTTCTAAAAGCAATCTCAGCATATATGAAGTAAAACATTAAGCTGGCTATGAATTAACTATGCAGTCAGAATTATTGCCTGTAATATATTTTTTGTTTATGTTTAGGTGCAACATAAAAAGCAAAGGGAGAGCAAAACTAATATTTCAATATGTGTGGGAGGACAGATACCAAACTCTTCAAAATGTCCTGAAAATCCAAATTAAATGAGAAATCAATTAACGTTTAAAAACATTATTTCTTATTTTTTCTGGATGCTTGACTTCGATAAAGAAAATACATTGCATAAGGAGCGATTATTTTTTCTCCTGAGCTGAAACTTTTGCAGTTACAAATGACACTACTTTTATAGTGATGAAACTACTGTGATTTTTACACCATAAAGGTATGTCAATTTAGCAAAAATCATTTCAATCTTTGAATAAGCTGAGTTGCCTATTTCTTGGCAACTTAAGGAGCTCAGCTCTCTGATGTGGGATCTTTGTTACTTACATCAGAATAGGGTTGTGTGACTGAACATCAGAGTCTGAGTTGCTGCCAATGGGTCCTGGAGACTTGTTAGATTTGTCTCAGCCAGAGTAGAGTCATTGTTTCCTATCCTAGTGGCACCACCCACTTATACTATTATTACTAAATACTCATAACTCCACTTCATCTCCAACCTTCTCTTGAAGACAACTCAGCAGGCCACTACCAAAAACAGAACAGCCCTGGAGTATTTGCCCCGGAAGTGAAAGGGAGAGGGCACTGGATCATTCTAAAGTGGTCAGAAGGCAGTTCCAAACAGGTGATCTGACTGCAAATTGTCTGAATTGTTGGTAAATACATAAATTTTAATCCAGCCATGGTCTCAAGTTTCTTTATCAAGAAAATCATTGGTTTAAAACAAGAAAAGCTAAGGATTACTTCTAACTAGGAGTAGCAGGGAAAAAAAGGGTCTGTGTGCCTACGCATGCAGTGGTTAAAGAGCAAATATTCAACACTCCCAAAACCATGTTCATGATTAGACTGTAAGCTGAAGATTTCACTAGTAATGAGGAACTACTTTAAATATGGAGTTCATACTATGTAGTTCATATGTAGTATGTACTTCATATGTAGTCAACATATGTACCCTTTCTGTCTCTTTAACCATAACACACCCACATTCATGCAAATAAAACATACTGTACAAGTCATTATGCAATTCTGTTCACTCTAAAAACTTCATGAATGCACAAAAGGTGGCAATTCAGTTGCTACCCCTAGAACAGGGCTTGTGGCCTGCAGTCCCGACTGCATCAAATGCACTCTCTCCTGTCAATTCTAGAGAGTGTGCGCAAACATGATCTCCTAACATCAGTGGACCTCACGGAGGCTTACCTCCATGTACCCATTCACAAACAACACAGACAGTTCCTCTGATTTGTCTAAGCGGGCCGTCACTTTCAGTATCAAGCCCTTCCCTTCGGGCTATCATCAGTCCCAAGGGTCTTCACCAAGTTCCTGTCAGTCGTAGCAGCTCACTTACATGCCAGACCCATTCGAATCTTTTGCTACCTGGACGACATCCTACTGTTGTCCAGGTCAGGCACCCAGGCCCTGCAGGATCTTCATGACACATTGCAGGTACTTCAGGAGGTGGGATTCTCCATCGATCAGGAGAAGAGCCACTTTGTTCCCACCTCTCGTCTAGTACACTTGGGGGCCCTCATCGACTCCACTCAGGGGAAGGTCTTCCTGTCTCGGGAACAACAGATCAGCCTCAGGGAATTAGCCTTCGAGGTACAGAGGAGACTGTAGGCACCTCTTTTCCAGTTGTCTCAACTGCTGGGGAAGATGGTCTCTTGCTTCTCCATCATCCCTTGGGTGCAGCTCCACAGCCACTGCCTCCAGTGGTTTCTTCTGACATTCCAACAGCAGTTGTTCCCTAGCGAAGACCAACAGCAGTTGTTCCCTAGCGACAGTCAGGTTGACTCCAGAGGTCCTTCACTCTCTGGACTGGTGGACCTCCCCGGCCATCTATCAGGAGTTCCTCTTCAGGGAACCTTCTTGCCTCATGGTTATGATGGATGCAAGTTTGACGGGTTGGGGCGCTCACCTGGAGGATCAGATAGCTCAGGATCTCTGGTCCGACTCCAACCTTTTCCACAGTATGAATTGGCTAGAGTTGAGGGCCATTCATCTAGCTCTCCTTCAGTTCCAATCTTCAGTTTGCAAAACACATGTGCTAATTCGGACAGACAACCCAACAGCCAAGGCAATGTCAACCGCCAGGGGCAGCCGAGAGCTATTTCCCTCATGGAGTCTGCCTTTCACCTAGGGATCTGGGCAGAAGACAAACTTCTCTCTCTCCAAACCGAACACATCTCGGGCTCCAAGCAGACTGGTTGAGCCGCACAACAATCGCCCCTAGGAGTGGATCCTCAACTGTCGCATCTTCAAACAGATGTTGACCAGGCCCTGCATCACCTCACATTGAAGACAACCTTTCTGGTGGCTATCACGTCTGCATGATGCATCTCAGAATTGGCGGCCCTTTCTGGATGTTCCGACTTGTGTACTTTCCACTCAGACCATTTGGTCCTTTGACTTGATCCCACCTTTGTCCCAAAGGTCAATTCGGCCTTTCATCAGTCTCTGGATCACACCCTACCGAACTTTTGCCCTAATCCCTCTCACAGTCTCAAGCGCAAATGGCACAAGTTAGATGTCAGAAGGGCTCTAAAGTTCTATATTGCCAAGACGGCCGTCTTCAGGCACACTGAGGCGCTCTTTGTTTCTTTCCATCCCACAAACAAGGGTCTGAAGGCTTCTCCATCTATAATTGCGCTGGATCTGGTCAACAATAACTAGAGCTTACCTGGCGAGTCACCTCACACCTCCATCCAAAATCACGGCGCATTCCACATGCAGCACAGCTACGTCAGCAGCGTGGACAAGGCAGGCCTTGGTGGAAGAGATCTGCAAGGCAGCCACCTGGGTGACCCCCAATTCCTTTATCCACCATTATAAGATGGACAGATATGCGTCGGTGGATGCGGCATTCAGATGGAGGGTGCTTCAACAAGTTCTTTCCTCTTCAAGCTCCTAGCCCAGTCTCATACCCACCCAGGGACACCCCCAGCTTTGGTACGTCCTATGCATGACTGCTGTCTCCACCAATGTTGGAGAATGGGGCGTTGGTTCTTACCTGATACACCCCTTCTCGAGGCAGGTGGAGGCAGCGGTCATCCCACCCTGGGTTCCTGGCCTAGTTTGTGGAGAGAGTGCTGGAGCTAGGCTACAGTTTCGGGGGATTGAAAGCAGTCAACTAATGCCCAGCAGTCTACTTATCTCCTTCGTCACAAAAGCGGGAGGACACTCCTCTGAGGTGATGACATCACTTTGGTAGACTCAATTCTATTGGTTACTGACTGAGTTAACCCATGCATGACCTCTGTCTCCACCTGCCTTGAGAAGGGGCATATCAGGTAAGAACCAACACCCCATATTATAACAGCCAAATACCAGGCATGACTGCATTTTCTCTTATCACACTCATAACCTGTAACCATTAAAAAAGTAGGTGCTTTTCTCACATATTGTAAAGAATTATGTTATGAAGATATCTAAGTCTCTTGTGAGCATGCAAATAGACTACAAATTATTCAAATGTTATTACACAGCTGAAGAAGACATAGAGAACACTTATTTTTTAGATTTACACCCTATATTTCCCTCTAGAATACCACTCGACAGCAACTAATTCCTTGATTTATTTTTTAACGGATCAAATGCATCTAAATCTAATACGGATTTAATATTTTTTTTCTTAAAAATAATCCAGACCAGCTACTGCTTTAGAAACAGAAAATATTCATTGAATTTCAATCTTGAAATTTTTAGCCATAGGTGAAATAAGTTTATCTATTTTTCAAGGATAACCTTTCCACTATTTAAAAATTGTTCTATAGGCTGTTCACTTTCCAGAACTTTTAGAGATTGCAGATATGTTATTAGATACTATCAGGTTTTTCTTAAATTGTTCTTCAAGGTGCAACCAGATATAAAATTGGCTTTAACAGGATCAAGTATATACAGTTTCAATAAGAGTATTTGTGCCATAGAGAAAAGATAAAAAGAAAAAAAAAACAGTATTTTGTGCTTAAATAAAAAAGAAAGAAAAATAAAGTGAGTTCAAGCATCATCAGTATATTCATTTCTCTCCATCACCACTGCAAAAAACTCTCTGATTTTATTGTCACTCTCTATAGAATATCTCCGGTATTGTGAAAAGGGAAGCTGAATTATCGAGCTTGTTCTTTATTTGTGGAAGATGCCAGAGTTAACGGTTGGCCATTCTGAATAAACTGGGAAAACTTCCAGTTTGAGAATTTTGTCAGTCATTGCAGCTAATTAGTTATATGGATAAGATCTGGCAGTTTCCCATATTTGTATCATGGAAAATGAAGCCTTTTTCTTGATTTTTCTGTCCTTGGGCTGTGAGACTTTTAAATACAACCACAATCACTCCATGCACACGCTAGTTTTTTTCTTTTTCTTTCTTTTTTCGTTTCTGTTATAATTTTGCATTAGTGAGGTTAAAACCAATTTCATTGTATTTAAGTACAATGGTACTAAAGATTATACTTTTATACTTATACTTATAAACCATGTGAACTTGCCAAATAGCAAATTAGGTTGCTTAATTTCTTTAAATTTAATTTTATTATGGCTAAAGACCAGCATAGAGTAACACAATATAAAAAGGAAAGAATTTAGGTGATGAGGAAGGGAAATATACAAAATCAGTCATAATATAATCAAGATGATCCAAATAAATCTAAATAGCTGAATAAAAAAAGAAAGAAAAACTATAAAATTATGTATTGGCAAAGTTGAGATAAAATAGAGATAAAATGAATAAAGTGTAGATCATAATAAAATTATCCAATGTAAAAACTGAGGGGTGGGAGTGTTCAGTGGTTACAGATGCTGAGCTTGTTGACTGGAAAGTGAACAGCCCAGGTTCAAGACCGGAGCATTGTGTGACAGAGTGAGTTTTTGTCTTTGCCTTAGCTCCTGCCCCCCTAGCAGTTTGAAGCATGCAAATGTGAGTAAATAAATAGGTACCATTTCAGTGGGAAGATAATAGCATTTCGCTTACCTCAGCATATAGTCACAGGACCACAGGAGTGTCTGTGGTTCCCTCAGGTAAGAAACAGAAAGTGGGACATGACTGGACAAGGGAAGCCTTTACCTTTATGTTACAACTCTACTGGATGCGTAAAACAGAACAATATAAGGTCATAATACAAGTCAATATTAAAAATGGTTAAGTTTGCTGTTTTGGGATGCTTTTAAAGTCTGTTTCCTGTCTCAAACAGCTTGCCTATTGGATATTCTTCTTTCAAGTTCAGAATTCAAAGATATAGACATAGACAGGTAAGGCAAATAAATGTGATACATTGGAATATCCACAGGCAGGGATATGGACAATATGTTCTCTGCAATTAACAATTGATACAAGTTCCTGTAATCTGTGTACATTAATATTTGCCTTCTGCATAAAAAAATGCCTTCATTCTTGTCTGCAGCCCATGAATGAAGCAGACGTTAAATAGTCATTTCCCCCTTTTTTCTGATAGTTGTCAACCCTCATATGTGTAAAATCCCCTTTTATACTATATCCTTACTATATCCTTTGTTTTATGTCCAAATTATGAGTGAGACAGATTTCAGTCATATTCACTACACTGGTATAAAAGTAAAGTTTTACATTTTATTCTGATGCTATCCAATGATAGTATCAATATATAAAATCTCTAAGGCTTTGTGACTCATTATCCTGGAAAGGTAACTGGCAAGTATTGGAACAAAGGCTGCAGAGACCGAATCAGAATCAGCCAGGAAAATGTCAAATGTAGGCCAATATAGTTTGTAGTTAATGCAAGTACGGTTGGCACTCAGCAGAAGAGAAAGACCCTATTTTAAAACCCTTTTGTCTTTTTATCCTTCCTTCCTTCCTCCCACATTTCCTAAAATGTTATAAATCAAATAGCTTTTAGGAAAACTAACTTCATCCAGTTATAGGATATTCTTTTTCTTCAATATAAAATTTTTGATCTTTTAAATTCTAGTGAAGACATTCTGGTTTTAATCTGAGTTAAAGATGAAATTTTGATTTTTGCTTTATAAAGGTACCCTGTTTTTATACAAGTATGGCTGGTGATTGCATTGTCCATCCTGTGCAACTTTCTAAGCTACATGCATTTACACACACCCACATGCATACAAACACAAATACATTGATGCAAAAGAATGAGAATATATCTGGAACAAAGTCAATTGATGAACAAATATTTATTTATTATGTGTTATGTAACTTTTTCACATAAACAGAGAAAATAATTAAACTTCCAAACAGAGTTGTTTCATATAATCTGAAATTAGAATTTGAATATAGATTGCTATGAATTTTAGAATTTTAAAAATATAACAGTGGCTCATCACTGCTTTGGTTGTTACAGGTTCATCCTATGGAAACTTTATTGTTTTTTAAGACTCCTAAAAGACATATTGCATTAAGACTTTAAATTTTGTCTTTAACTGTTATTTTGAATAATTGATTCTTCTTATTTTATTTGTTGTTTCAATGACTAATTTAACTGTTTAACTTCTGTTTTTTTATAGTATACCATCGTGAGGAAATAGTAGTTGGTAGTATATTAAGTCAAAGAAAAAAAGAATAAAGAAAAATGGGGTATCCTCAAAGCAGATTAATCATAAGTTTTTAAGCAAATGGACTGGTTTGATTGGGAGAAAAGAGAAGAAACAGCAGTATGAAATTAAAAATGCTGAGGGTTTTTTTTTTTTTTTGGTTCTTCAGTGAACATTTTAACTTTTACAGTGTCCCTGGAGAGCAGCATCCTTTAATGTGTAAAAATCAAAATTGAAGTAAGCACTGTTCAACCCCTAGAAACTTGAAAAGAGATGTTTTACTGAGTCATTTCTAGGATGCATAAATGATCATATGCTACAGGAAGGGAAAAATGTTCTGTAGACACACTAAACTTCTGTTTAGCAATGAAGGAATATGTCAGTGCTTGAGGCAAAAGAATTTGAACTGAGGCAATTTTTTTTCTAGGATATATTTTTAGCCTAGCCTAACCTGATCTAAGATCTTTTGATCTTTTACCCACATACCTACTTAGAAAGAGAACATTTGAACTAAAATTAAATATATTTTCCTTTGAACACTATTATCAATGCATCATACATTCTGTTGATGCCAGTAAAGAAGGATTGCTGGTATATAATGCCTTCATAGGTTTTTGCAGCAAAAGTGGAGTTTATATTTGATTGGAACTAATTAACTAACTGCCTCTTTGCATCACAATGATGGAGTAAGAAATCTGGTTTGCCGTTTAGCAAGTTGTAAAGTTACTGCCATACATTTTTTTTAGGAATAGCAGCAGAATGGTATTAACAGACATGCATAGTTTTAGGGGGGAAATGTCATACTCTGTCTTCTTCCAACCTTCTTTCCTTCCTTCTTTCTTTCCTTCCTTCCTTCCTTCCTTCCTTCCTTCCTTCCTTCCTTCCTTCCTTCCTTCCTTCCTTCCTTCCACCCACCCACCCACCCACCCACCCACCCACCCATCCATCCATATATCCTAACATAAAGATTTATCTTACATTTTTAGATTTGCTCTGAAAACATGTTCAACAGGAAATTAAATTTCAGCAGATGAAGCAGATTATCATATTTTTGAAGAGGTCTAAAACCAAGCTTCTTAAATGCTATCCTGATTCACCAATTAACATTTTTGGTTTGAAAGAATCATTTGTGAAAGGTATCAGTGATATGAAAAAATATGAGTCTGGTAAAAATTTACTCCCTTTCTACAAGCTATTGTAAAATATACATGTAACTCAAGGACGTTATAGTAAAGTTGGAAAAGTGAGGAAATTAATGCAAGTTGCATAGGCAGAAGAGAGAAAAAAGGATTAAAGTTAAACCAGGAGAAAACCATGAAATTATATCACAAAATAACATAAGGGGCTTCTGAGTGGACAAAGTGAATAAAAATATTAAGAAAATTGGGCCTTCTAATAGAAAGAGCTCACCCATACAGGAGGAAAAAAAAGAAAAAGTGTGGAGTTTGGAAAAGGTATAAAAAGATAGAATTCTGCTTTTTCTATTCTTAAATAAAATATTACTTTTCAGAACAATAGCCTATAAGGTAGGTTGAGATGAAGATTTTAAAATGTTGTCTGAAGTGTGCCAGTTATTGAGCTAGTGCTTCAAACTACAACTTTTCTGTTCTGCATTGCAAGGAACATAAATATCAATTTAGGAGGTTTTTGCATTAATCAAGAACTCAATTAATTTAGAAAAGGATTTATAGCTAGCAGATTTTCAATACTGCTGACTTTGACTTTGGAGTTCATTTTTTTTCCTTTCACTTTGTCACAGGATTGAGTCATAAACAAAAGTGTGAAGTGAACTCTAATTAACATTTAGTATTTGGTACAAAAGTACATTGTCCTTTTCAGATAACTTCATGGTCGCATTATTTATTTATTTTTATATAGGTGACCAACTGTGCATGCCATTCAATAGTCAAATAAAAAATAGTTAACAGTGAATTGCAGGAAGGAAAAAAAAAACATTATTTCACTTTGAAACAAAAACAAATCCAAAAGCTGAAACACAGACCCAAATGCGCGTGCATGCACGTACAAACATACACACAAACAACACACACACACACAACCCCCCCATTTTAGTGGTCACCCTTCAGACCAATTACAGTGTTTCATTCCATAAATTGGGTTGATTTGCTTAAAAATACATGTTTAAACTATGAAAAAATGCTTTTGATTTTTAATCTGTAAATAGTACTTAGAGAAATTATCATTATATGTCATTTTTGGTTTTTTTTAAAAAATCCTCAATATATTTTCAGATAATAAAACTATAACATTTGTAAACTATGGTTTAAATAGTATGAGCATGTAAAAATACTGGTAACATTTTTTTTAAAAAAACAAGTTTTGTATTAAAGTCAATAATGACAATAGCATTTAGTGCTAAAAAAGCAATTTAATGCCATTCCAAGGGACAAATATAAAGAAAATGGGAATGTTAATTTAGCATTCACTGAATGTTTTCTCATTTCAATTTTGAGGCTGCAAATAATAATTTAAAAGTGAACAAAACATTCCTAAAATATTCCTGAAAGTATTGTTTTAAATGCACAATAGTTCTTTCATTCGCCGCTTTAAATGGAAAAGGTTATTTTTGCTTTACATTTTATTAATCTTCTATTTTGATAAATTGAAAAATGAATCTTCTTATGGTATTAAGCTGAGTTATCAAAAACAACATGTCAAATTATTTGGATGTTACTGATGATTTTTCCTATTTGTTCATATTTGGATATATCAACTAAGACACACTCTTACTACTTCTTGTTATTTTGGGATCTTAGGAAGGGATATTCTTGATAATCTTGTATCTCCAGTCAGTCTTATCTGCCAGAACTTCATCTTGTGGAGTTTCAGTTTTTTGCTCATTGTTTATGTTCATCTTGCCTTGTCTTCTACAAATAGAGATGCTGGCTATATGCTTTCCCATTTATTTATTTATAAAATTTATTGGCTGCCCATCTCACCATCAGGTAACTCTGGGTGGCTTATAATCATAAAAGATAAATATATACATATTAAAAACAGAAATAATACCACCCAATGCTAGGATCGAATTACAAAGGGGGGAAGGAAAGGGCAGGAGGGGGGGGGAGAAGTGGGATCTATTATTACAA
This sequence comes from Natrix helvetica, assembly GCF_964273705.1. NCBI lineage: Eukaryota > Metazoa > Chordata > Lepidosauria > Squamata > Natricidae > Natrix > Natrix helvetica. The sequence goes on along the minus strand of NC_138550.1, from coordinate 39,572,278 downwards.
CTTTAAAGGAAATTGAAAATTTTAATTTTAGCTGAGCTTTTTTTTAACCTTTGATATATAAAAGCATGTTTTGTTCTTTTAGAAACAAGCATGAAGGCTGAAGTGCAGTGCTTGGTTGCCTCATCACCAGAATGAAACATCAACCACTTTTTGAGAGTAAAAATGGATGATGTAAGCTTGTATTCTTCCCATTGCCAATTCAACTCCCTGCACATATTCTTCTGGGCTTTGAAAATAGTCTTTTCCGTTAATGTCACTTCAAGGAGATCTGACTGTTTGGACTGGACTGCTTTACTTCCTTTCAGGTCTGCTCCAGAAGGCCTTATTTAAGAAAAAAGGCTTTTTCTTAAATAAAATCATCTTGTGCCTGCTTACCTGTTAATTTTATGTTTTGTCTTTTATATATTATAACACAAAGATAAAATAGGCATGTATTAACAGACATAAAAAAGCATACATCTCTCATTCACAAGAAAGAAAAAGGGTGGCAATTTGCTTTCCTGGAAGACAAAGATAGGAGGATGCATCGAAAGCCAATTGTCCATTGGGAGACCTACAGTCTATCTTGAATACATTGCAAGCTGTTGCACAATTTCTTAATGCAGGCAGAATATTTTTACAGCCATTAAAGTTGTCATGAACACAGGAGAGAAACACTTAACTATGGATAGACTTTTAGTTTTCTTTGTTTTGTGGGCTTTTTTATTTCTTGACCCTATTAGTTCCCTTTTATTACTCACAAATCCATCAAGAATGACAATATGCAGAAATAGACAGCTCACAGCGAGAATAGTGTAGTGTGGCTCTAAAGTCAGATGTTCTTGAAGCCAGTGGCTTTTCTAGGGTATTGTTTCTTTCTATGGAGAACCTTTAGCTGAAACTAAATCAATGGTGCTTTTATCACAGCTGGGAATTCCTATGTTATTGGGATACAACATTGATTTGAATACCTTGCTTGTACTTCATGTTGCATGCCACACAGTTAACATATCTCAGGTCAGAAAGATAAAGAAACAAAAATAGGCCAGATGCCAATCAGTGTTTAGGAAGTAATAGTTTAAAGGAATTAATAAAAAGAATAGTCATCTGATATTAAAAAAAACCTGCAACCAATAATCAGCTATACATATGGTGGTTGACAAAGTATATTGGTAACCTTAAATGTATGGAAGTAGTCTGGATTAATAATATGTGTTCACCAGCCATGCCTAGACACATTAACACTTTTCAACTGCAATCAACTATATTCATGTGGATAAAACTGGGAGGAAAAAGGACAGAACCTCAGTGACTCAGAACATCACAACCAAAAATAGAAATAAATTAAAAATCAAAGAAAAGTTCAATAAGCAGTGCAAAATGGATACATTGATAATAAATGCAGCAGCATAAAGAAAATTTAGCAACCAATTAACAATTCAGAGGTCACCAACCAGCAAATCAAGATAGCTGCCAAATAACAATTAGCTTGCTTTTTTTTCTATGAGAGCAAATTCTATTGACATCAAAGCTTCCTAATATAGCTGCCAGGTTCAGGGGAAAAAAAAGATGAAAGGCAAGAGAGAGAATCCAATTTTAGAAAGAAATTATTTGTCATGAATAAAGAGTGTATCTCAAAGAAAGAGAGAGAGAAGAAGAAAATGAAGTCATAGAGGTGAAAAGAAATAAATTCAGAGAGCAGATGAAAACCACTGAAGAGTTATAAATTTGCATGAAAATTTTCCTCAGCAAAAACAAATGCAATCTTTCTTGTGCAGTCTAATTTGCAAATAACCATTCCTGTCTGAAAGTGTGCATGAAATGTTTAAAGTCATATATCTTTAGCTGTGTGTCAGATTTTCATGAAACATTCAGTCTTTTTTAACTTACTATGAAATTTCAATTTTTTTCTTAAATAAAAACTACCAAGTGCTTTAAAGTAAAACTCAATATCCATGATTCAACCATGCCTCAGAGCAACAGTGAAGTAAACTGGACAACTGCTCTGAAACCTTGGCATGGGAAACAAGCAAAATAAATTAGAAGTTGAGTTTTGGGGGAAGCAAACTTGACTCTAGGGCAGTGCTTCTCAATTATTTTCTGTCATGCCCCCCCTAGGAAGAAGAAAACATTTCGCGCCCCCCCGCCTTAGAGGGACTACTCCCCATAATCAGACTCACATAAGTTCTTATCCGTAAAATGCAAGCTAACCAACAACGCATCCCACTTCCCTTCTAGTCAGCTTCTCCCAGCCGGCGCTCGGGGACTCGGCTCTGGATCCCACCCCTGCCTCCGCACCGTTCAGCCGGAGCTCCCTGAACCTAGAAGCGGAACCTCTTCCGCAGATGAGCTGTAAAAAGCAGATTACGAGGATTCAATCCTGCCCGATGGGGGCGGGAAAAGACCGTCAGGACAAAAGGCACATCAAGTGCCACTGTGATCATCCTCGCCACCCCCATCGGGAATTGACTGCAGACTCAGACTTCCTACCCAGTCCACATGCTGGCTTCGCGGCACTTCCAAAGGCGCCACCGCACTGCGTGCCTCACAAGCAGGACAGGGTATCCATTGACCCTTCAGAGGCTGTGCAAGGACCCAGTGATCGATCCGGAGCCGGCGGCCTGTCCCTTCCCCTTTCTTTTCTTCCCAGCTGCGCTGCAGCAGTCGCTGGATGGTGGTGGTGGAAGCCCTCCCAGCCAGCTGCTGCACGCCCCCCTTTACGGAGCCTCGCGTCCCCCCCTGGGGGGCGCACCCCACTATTTGAGAAGCACTGCTCTAGGGCAACCTTACAACTGCCAGTCCATAGTAAACTTTAAATTTATGAATGAGAACAAAGTTTGGAAGCTACTGGGCATATTAAAAAAAGAGTAGACAATGAAGACGGCATTATAGTCATAGTAGCCTATGTTTCTCATGTTTTTATTTACTACTTCAAATGTTTAAATCCATTTTAATTGATCTTATGAATTTGAGCTTGCTTTTTTTTAGACTTCTGCCGTTCTCACTTGGCAAAACTAGCTACAAAACATTCTAAGCCTCTTGGTTAATGATTTCACTAATGGCAGTAGTGAAAAAAGAAGGACATTTGCTCAAATTGAGGACACCCAAATCCCAACAAATCTCTGAAACAACCGAGAACTGATGAACTAATTCCCTCTCTGGGCAGTAACATGGTAGGTGAGAATATTTCTTTTATTATAAACAATCTTCTTAATCCTCTTGACTTTATTGAAACTCGAACTGTTGTACATTAATTAACAATGAAATATACTCTCTCCTATTTCCAAAAGGTTTCTGAATAGGCAGAAAGCCTATTCATGGAAGATTTCCATAGCAGCATTCCTACAATCTGAAATAATAATAATAATAATAATAATAATAATAATAATAATAATAATAATAATAATAATAACAACAACAACAACAACAACAACAACAACAGTAATAAAAAGTGAATAAAATGGAAGATGTGAAAATAACAAAAGAAATGGTGCAATGGCAGTCAAGACAAGTGAAGAATTGGAGTGCACCTAGACCAGATGAGCTACATGGTTTCTGGTTAAAGGCACTTACAAGTATGCACGAAAGATTGGCAGCCCAAATGAACCAGATCTTAAAAACACCTGACAATGATGAATGGATGACAACTGGAAGGTCATTTTTGATCCAAAAAGATAAAAGAAAAAGCTAAGGACCATGGAAACTATAGGCCAATCACCTGTTTGCCAACAACATACAAGCTCCTTACTGGTATCATTGCGAACCAAATTTACGGATACTTGGAAAGAAATGACTTGCTTCCTGAAGAACAGAAAGGATGCTGCAAAAATTCAAAAGGAACAAAGGACCAACTGCTGATTGACAAGCTAATCTTAAAGAATTCGAAGAAAAGATAAACCAAGATGTTCATGGCTTGGATAGGCTATAAGAAAGTGTTTGATTCAGTTCCCCACAACTGGATCAAGAAATGCATGAAAATCTTTGGCATCAGCAGCATCATACAAAAATTCATGGAAACTTCAATGAACTTCTGGAAAATGAAGCTTATGGCTAATGAAGAAGAACTGGGTGAAGTTGAAATTAAACAAGCATTTTCCAGGGTGATTCCCTTTCACCCCTACTTTTTATACTCTCAATGCTACCACTGACAACCATTTTGAAGAAGGTGAACTGTGGATACGAACTTGCAAAGAAAGGACTGAAAATTTCAAACTTGGTGTACATGGATGATTTGAAACTGTTTGGTAAAACAAAAGCTGAACTGAATTTATTAATTGAAAGCACAAAAGAATTTAGCCAAGACATTGGAATGCAGTTTGGAATTGACAAATGTGCAACAATGGCAACCAAAGCAGGCAAGGTCCTAGAAGATGATGGAATACAACTTGAGAATGAAGAAATGATAAAGGCAGTAAAACCAGAAGAAGACTACAAGTACTTGGGGATTTTAGAGGTCTCTGACTTAATGAATAATGAATTTATATAATATAAGAATATAAGAAAGAAGTAATTGAGAAGTGAGCTGAAAATTGGAAAAGCAAAGCTATGCATGGCCAATGCTTGAAAAGTATTGAAGGCAAAGCTGACCCAAAACTAACTTGGAAATGGTTAAGATCAGAAGTACTGAAAAAAGAAACAGAAGGCTTTATTTTGACAGCTCAAGAACAAGCCTTAGCCACAAACTGCATGAAGGCAAAAATTCAACATGTTACCACCAACAGCAAATGTTGCCTCTGTAATGAGAAAGATGAAACAGTCGAGCACTTGATCAGTGGGTGCAGCAAAATTTCACAAACTGACTACCTACAACATCATGACCGTGTTGCTAAGATTATTCACTGGAAATTGTGCCAAAAGTTTGGATTTGAGTACAGCAAAAACCACTGGGACCAGCAAGTTGAGAAGGTTTTAGATAATGAGAAAGGCAAGCTCTTGTGGGACTTCAGAATCCAGACTGACAGGCACTTGGCCTACAACACACCTGACATAACAATAATTGAAAAGAAAAAAGCATGGTTCATTGACATTGCAATACCTGGTTATGCATGAATTGAAGATAAACAGCAAGATAAAAATCACAAAATACCGGGACTTGCAAATTGAAGTTGAGCGACTGTGGAAAAACAAATCATGTGTTGTCCCAATTGTAATTGGAGCCCTTGGAGCAATTCCTAAAGAGCTACCTCACTATTTGAAAATTACCTGACTTGAACATTCTGATTCTACAAAAAACCACCCTACTTGGAACAACTTATATCCTCCGACGTTATCTTATCAGTTCCTAGTTCCTTGGTTAGCATTCGAGCTGTTGAGCTACCAACCAGCCCTAAAGGCTGTTAATCTCACCAAAGATTAACCACATAACAACAACAACAATAACAGCAACAACAATAATACACCCTCACTTGTGGCAGAAACTGTTGGTACACTGAGTGCCATACAAAAAATATCTTGGATGACACTTAGAAAATTTGCACATTGATAAAAATGTCCATCTGTCAATTACAAAAGGCCACAGAGCTTAGATTTGCACAAATACTATGCAGTGATATTGTGACATCCTTGATTCTCAGAAGAACTTGATACAAATGAACACCAACACCAGCTTTGTAAGTTGTATCACAAAACTGAGTGGAGTCTCCATTGCTCCATTTTGTTACAGAGAAGCTGAAATGCCTCAGTCAGCAAATAGAAAATGTCTATTCTGGCCATTGTATCTGCATATGTTCCTCAAACAAGTATAATTTATCTAGTTACTAGAACCAATAGAAATAATGTGCACAGATGGACTTTTCAATGACTTTCTCTCTGGGTCAGCTCCTTCCCATTTCAGTCTGGAGAAAAGATTTAAAAGCAGCAGGCTCACTACATTGCACATCTAGCATTTGGAAAATTATGAAACTTCAACCAGCCTGCTGATTATGATTAAACTGAAAAAATAATCTTACTTCCTTTCAAATCTATCACAGACATATCTTTTTTTTTAGCTTGAACATTCCTTGCTTCCCAGCTCCAAGGTAGGCAATAGCATAGTGCCAAACCATGTAACCCACAGAGTTAAAGCTATCTTGGATAACCTTTAACACATCGATAAGACAGCTTTGAATAATAATGGTCTTCCAGTCCCAGAAGAACCAACCCTTTAAGCTCTCACAATCTTATCAGAAGAAACCCTGGTGATAGATGCTTTCTGTCAGTTTTCAAGGCAGGAAGAAACTACTATTTCAAGAAGACTTCGGGATTTAAAGCAAGCTCTTTCAAAACCATATCTTAATGCAAATTTGAAAATTTTAACTGCAGCATCCAGGGTCAGCAAAAAAGATACAGGGAAGTTGTTTTCTTAATTTTAAATTGACAAATATATTGGCCTCTCAGATCCCAGCAAAGAAACTTATGCCACTTGCATTTCATCTTTTTCTTCACATCCCTGTCTTCAACTCAATTACTCACTCTCATGAAAACTGAAAGTTATAGATCCTATTGGCATAAATACTAATGTTGATTCAATGCAAAATCCTGACACCCAAATGCAGAGATGGCATTAGCAAGAGGTTTTAATGTTCTAATGAAGAATCCTTCTTCTAGTACTTCAGTGCTCTACAACCACACTTACCAAGATCTTATCTACTTGACCTTCTCTATTCCATGGTCAAGGCTACTAACTCAGGGGATGGCTGTTGGGCCAACTGGCCATTAAATTGTTTTGTTAAAATTAAAATAACACATTCCCAGGGGAGCTCATTTTTTGAAAGGAGAAGAGCTGACATACCTGATTGCATGTTAATTATTCACAGCTTGGCTCTTTGTGGTCAGATTATTATATCATTTCCCTACGTAACAATGACCACCTCCTTTTACTGCCATCTTTCTCTCTCCTTTAAAAGTTGATACCCTGATGGGTCCAGAAAATACTACAACAAATCTCATGACTTTAATAGTCAAACAAGTTAGCAAACAATTGCACTTGATTTTTAAATACTTCTAACAGGAATCTCTGTGTTTCCTAACTCTGCAACTCTAACTGCAGGGACTTTAGGTTATGCGTCACAGCAACCATTGTGATTAAATCATTAGGTTGAACTTTTTACAAATACATTTCACTCATGAGTACATTTTTTATCCCAGATATTTGTATTTTAACAACAATTTTGTTTTGTTTTGGCCTATTGACTGTAAATTCTTTAATAAATAATGTTTCATGTTGTAGCTAGTACCCTGGTATAATTAATATAATTATTCATGATCAAAAACAAACTGCATCCAAACGCTGCTTTCTGAGAAACAGCAAAAGTTATTGGCCATTTTCCTCTTGTTCTGATTGCGTGTTTCATATGGCCATCCGGTTGATTATGTGGCTTTAAAATATTTATATGAAAATGCACATTCTTTCTTGTAACCAATCAGGAAGGTAGGTGCTCAGGAATACTGATGTACGAAAAACAATTTCTGTCTTTTGTTTTGTTTTCCTCTTGCGCTGTGCGCAATTCAGAATAATTCTGGTTGAGTAGAATACTAATGTTGCTAAATTAATCAATAAATGGTTTGAGATTGTATGTTAGAGTACAAATGATAGAACTTAGTGGACATAGTTCCTGAAGAATTCTTTTAATAGTTCAAAAGAGATTTAATTTCCTATGTTTGTTTTGGTTCTGCATTGTGTATTTAAATGTTTTATATATACACACACATACATGAATAATATAAATTTATTTGTTAGATTTTTATACTTTAAGAGTTCAGGGTTAACATTTCCTTTAACGAAAGCCCCATCGTGGGAGGCGCAAATTCAAATTATACTATCTGTATTACTTTATTTTTTGAGTACCCAAAATGTTCTTTTAAAATCTATTTAGCTCAGTATTGTACATTCTGACTCATAATACCTCTGAGAGAAATCTTCAGGATAACCTCCTGATATCCCTCTTCTTTTTAAAGCATCCTGCCTCTAAGGAAGCAATTTTTATACATGCTAACTACGCGCTTTATTACCGAGCTATTGCTCTTTAACTGAAGTGGCATATCTTTTCCTGTGAACTTGCAGGGTATAAAATGTAGTTTGAATTTTAATAAAAGCACATTACGTGGTAGCAATATATCAAAAACACTGTCATCGATAAGCACTTAAGTGCCCATTTAATGTCCAGTATGGTCCTAATATGAACTCACAAATCATTACAACTATAATATATTGTATGCTATGTACTTTGAATAATCTGAATATTTATACTAGCTTTTAGAACCTAACTCTAATTACTTACACAGAAAGTCCATTGTTGTAAATATACATATGGCAAGACAATACCATGTATTGAAAAAACCTGCATATTTTCAATTTTAATCTAGTGAGTAATTTATTCTTAAAATATACATCATAGTTTTAAAAAAATCAGAAAAAATAATGCATAGCTAAATCAAATGCAATTCAAAAAAGGCATCTAAGAAGAAGCTTCACATAATTATCTATACACTACAGTAATAGCTCTTCTATGTTTCTTCCTCATATATCTACATAAAATATTCTAGATTCATTGTAGCTTAACATTAATGCCACTATTATGAGCTTCCAGATTTTTCAAATCAAATCTTATTTTGGGGGGTTGAAACGGTATACTCCCTAATTAATAATTCTCTACTTTCCTTTGAAAGAGAAAAAAAATACTGTGATCTCATAAATGCAATGTTATTACTAGACCCCAAATACTCTAGGATGAAGTCCCATCTATTAAGCTTTCAATAAACACAGATTCATCTCATCATTAGGCCTCTAAATTGTAGGATGGCCATAGTAGAGAGGAACACCAACATGTAAGTTCAGCATAAGATTTCCCAGATGAAAAATATAATAATGTTCACAAACCAGGAACAAACATATATGTAGACCTGATCTATATTAATGAAATATTATCCATACTAGTGATGCATTATGGCATACTATCAACCTTTTAAACAGAAACTCCAGTTTATCACATTATTTCCCTAACATAAAGAATCTTTGGATATTAATTTTGCCAATTTTAGAATAAATATTAATATGTCTTTTTATACTAATTTTTGATAGACTTCTTTTAAGTTATTTTTTTCTGATACAAGCTCTTTTAAAAAATTAAATATTGCATATAAATTTTTTTAAAACCTGAGAAAATTGTTCACTTTAATCCGCTTTTTTGAAATCACCTTCATAAATACATGTTTTAGTCATAATTTTGAGTTACCATTATTCATAAAGCTGTCCTGCTGCTAGCTTATTAAATTATTTATATGAATATTTGTGAACAATTTTCTTATGTTTAAAAAGGTAGTATAATGTAGTATAATGTAGCATACAAAAAATAACAATGCTTTCTGCTTCTTTCAATAAGTCAGTTCACAATCCTGCTGCCTTCTTTCCTAATTCTAAAAAAGTATCAGAAACATAAGAAAGGGGGAGAAAGGCTAAAATTGATGTAGGGACAAGACTTTGCTTTTATTCACAAATGGATGGATGGATGGGTGGTTGGTTGGTTGGTTGGATGGGTGGGTGGATGAAGAAATGATAAATCAGGAGCAAAGGGAAAAATTCAGGGACGTTGGTACTCATCTAGAGAAACATCCATAAGTATAATGGCAGCAATTAGGTTGCTTCTATTCTTAATTGTTGTTTCCATCCATTGCTTCTTGTCCTGTCAAATTGCTTTGCTATCCTTTGCTATCAGGATAGCATTCTCTGAATCTTTATGCTTTAGTTTTCCACAAACTGAACTTTGGCCAATTTTTCATATTCTTCTTCCCAAACATATGAGAAATGTTATACAGACTTCTAGGTGTTCTTGTGGAGAAGCAGGTCTGCTTTTTAGGGCAAGACGTCTATGGTACAATTATCTCAAGCAAAGGGATGCAGTGGCTCAGTGACTAAGAGACTGAGCTTGTCTATCAAAAAGGTTGGCAGTTCGGCAGTTCAAGTCCATAGGGCCATGTAATGGAGTGAGCTCCCATTACTTGTCCCAGCTTCTGCCAACCTAGCAGTTTGAAATCACATAAAAAATGCAAGTAGAAAAATAGGGACCACTTTGGTGGGAATGTAACAGCATTCCCTATGCTTTCGGCATTTAGTCATGCCGACCACATGACCATGGAGACGTCTTTGTACAGGACTGGCTCTTCGGCTTTGCAACAGAGATGAGCACTGCCACCTAGAGTTGGGAATGACTAGCACATATGTGCAAAGGTAACCTTTGCCCTTACCCTTACCTATCTCAAGCAAACCAATCTTTGTTCAATTTATGTGGATTGAAAGTTATGTTACTTGTGCATTAAGGGAAATGGGTGACTGAGACAGCTGACAAAAGTGAACATCACCAAAGAATGGAAAAATGTAAGACTTATGAGCTGCAGAAACAAGTGGAATTAGGTAGGGCAATCTGCAGGAGACTGCTGGAAAAGGATTTGACAATGAAGAAAATTAGCTATGCTAACGGACCTATCAGGACTATAAAAGGTTGAAGTGTGACCAAGACGTAGATTTGAAAGAGGCCTGGAAAATCGTTATTTCCCCCCCCTCTTGGCTACTTTAACTTAGAAAAGGAGAAAAGCAGAAAAACAAAGTTGTCTGAACAAGGAATTAATATAATAAAGGTCAATGATAAGCAACAGTATAATACCAATGATTAAAACTGTTAAGAAATTGCAAGGAAGCTCCATAAATTCTTTTGGATTGTGGAAGGCTACGAATGTGATGCTCAAGCAAAGTAAAAGTAGTTTATAAGCTAACACTTGAGGGTTAGGAAATACTCAAAATAGAGACAAGACCCTCGAAAAACAAACTCACATATTTTACTGCAACAATTCAAAGCACTGTAGTTAGCACTGCCCAACTGTGTCCTTTTCCTATCACTTGATAGCAATATACCACAGAAGCAATATTAGCATAGGTACACATCAGGTGAAAGATATGACTTGTAAATGCAGTTTTTACTTTGTTGAAAACATTTTCCTGATGGTTGTAGTCAGCAATCATGTTGTCCTAGTTTCTTTATTGTGCTTGCATTATTTCCTTCTCTATACTTTGCTGTTCTGTAATTTTGCATGTTTAATAATGTCTTTTATCAAATTTACATGCAAAGTGTACTTATAAGTCAGCATTGTTGAACCCTATAGACCATGACAAAGTCACATAATCACAGTGGCATCACATGACGTATCGGGACTTTAACCCCCCCTCCTTTCGCTATTCTGGGTGTGAGCATGCCCAAGAATTTGACAGCCTGCTATAGATTTTTGTTTTTACAAGGCTGCTTTTGATATAAATTAGACTAAAGGATCACCAACCACAAAGAGATGTTAGTAATTCATTTGTTTATCACAATATATAAGATTGTCTCAAAGGTACTTTTTCCAAAGGCAACCATTTTCCTTATATTTCCACATAAGAACATTTCATTTTCATAGCTGCTCAGTGAGAAAGCTTATCCTTAGATAATGATTTTTTCCCTAGGCAACTTCATGTTTGCATAGGAACTTTTTCTACCTTTAAGCTCTAACATTACAGCCCATCACACCCTATAAAATATGTGTTGGTATTATTTATTAAAAGATCCATTTTAAAGAATTCTGTGTAGATTAAAACAAGTATAAAACTATAAATAAAACATTTATCAAACAGGGTCAGCTGTTCTTTTGCACCTTCTATCCATACTTCTGGCTGACAGCTGCCCTCTAGATTTCTTAAAGAAAACAATATTGTTAGTATATAGAAAAAATGTTAAGTTAATCAATTTATGACTAGATAAAGGACACATACTTTGTGTCCTAATAAAAGCACACAGAAGATCAAATTAAGATTCTTTTAAAAACTGATTACCAGCAGAAAGAAGATAAAATAGTCCTAAGATGAAGGCATTCTTAGTGTATCTAAATGGGCAATGCTTGTAAACGCCCTAACTTATTGTAGCATGAAATGAGGAGCTAAAGCTAATCCCTTTAGCCATCCCACATGAAAATGAGATCTCAAGCTAATCCTTTTACAGTAGCTATACCATATGAAACAGGGTATTTAAGCAAATCCCCTTAATCATCATAGCAAGAATGAGGGAGCTAATGTCAATCCCCTTAGTTCTCCCATATGAAATAGAGTGGCAAAGACATCACTTTAGCTATGCTAGAGTTAAAAAAAGAACTCCACCAGCTCTTTAACTATTATGACTTGAAATGGATACTTTTGTTTTATCAACATAGGAAGAATCTAATTAGAGAAATAACCATGTTTACTAGTGCAATGAGCTGAATTTTGTCCTTATTATTTGTTTAGCAATTTATTCCTTCTTCTGACAACATAAATCACAGCTGGCACATATTGAACCAAATAAAAAGTAATTAAACAAAGGAACAGCATACAAGATGGAGAAAGTTAAGAATAATGGTGAAATAAAGTAAGGACCAAACAAGGATTAAACTTTAGCTTTTTTTGTCATGGATAAGGAAATTGAGAGTGATGACTAAATACAGTTAATTATGTACTTTTTGTCCAAGTTAACTGACTTGCCCTTGATCATTACTACAAATATACTTTATTTCCCATGCTGGATACATGGTCTCGCAATGCTTGACTCATATGTACAGCTAGACATAAGCAATGAATTGCTTTGAGTGTTATGGCATTATAGGGTATAAAAATGCAGGCAAATGTTTAAAAAAAAAAGTACCACTGCAATGAATAATGGTATGTAAGATGGCTAAAAATGAATTGGGATTGGGCCGCATGTTTAAACTACCAAGCCTCACTGATGCATCTCATTTCTAATTCACTTCATTCTCATATTCAGCCTTTCTGTTTTAAAGAAAGAAAAGGTCCTTTCATGTTCTGTTGAAGAAATACCAGAATGTCATATTATCTCATTAACTAAACATATAGTTTTCTGCCCATGCCATAACTTTGCTGAACACTTAATTCCCACTGCATCATCTCATTTCTCATCCTTTCTCGTTTTATCTTTCCTACTATCTTCTTCTATTGGTTTCTTATGATTTATTAATTGTTGTTTGTAACTTATGATTAATGATGGTAACTATGATTATGACCTATTACTTGCTGTGAGCTTATGCACTGGAGACAAATTCCTTGTGTGTCTGATCAAATTTGGCCAATAAAGAATTATATTGTATCATGTTGTGTTGTGTTGTGTTATTTTATGTTCTGTTCCATTCCATTCCATTAAACAGGATAATGCAGAACGTTAAGTAAAAATAGCAGAAACAATAATGCCACATGCTGCTAAACCTGATCAAACAAAAATATATTTACCTGAACAACTAGAGATGGTGCCCATAATATACACAGGATAACTAAGAAAACCATCATGCAATTTTAAAGACAATGAATATTTAAGACAGATTTGTGATGAATCACATAATTTGGATGGAGTCTATAAGGTATCATGGTTTCAATATACTTAGATCTTTAAATATAAATCATAAGAATCTTAAATCTTTTTATCCTTGATACCAAGACACCAAGATAATAGAAAAGTTTGAGAAAAATAAATCTGCATTTAAATCTTCATATATTTAGATTTATAAATAATTATTTAAATTCTCCAGAAGATAATTCAAACTAATAAATTTTCCAAGTAATGTCATTCCAAGCAAAATAGATTTCAATTAATGTGCATCTTGCTACAACTTCCCAAATCAGTAATTCCTTCAAGTTAAAAGTTATGAACGCTCATGTCTAAAAGTAGTTTAAAAATTCATAAAAATGTGGAAAGTATACTTATTTACAAACTGTTTAGCAAAAATGACTAAAATAACAAGTTTTGTGTCTTTTGAATTTTTCTAGGTCAGTGGAAATATATTTTTTTAAATAAAGGGGTGTATTTTTTTCATGCTTACTTCTAGATTACCAGACAGTCTGGTTTTTTGCCTTGTTTTAAAAATTAATAATTTCCCCATGGCTGTAAATCTATCTGCTAACTTGTCATGGAGATACAGCAAATGGAACTTTTCCAGTGGCTATGGTTGAAGAAAGTGTTCAACTTTAACTAGTTTAAGTCAGCACTTTTTATAGGATTTAAAGCAATTGATTAAATCAATCACTTCACATAACCTGAAAGAGTGCCTGCCTATTGCTTGAAAACCATTACAATTTATGTGATGCTTCTTTGTGTCATATATGTGTGTGGGTAAATGAGTATAGGCATAATGGTTATCTTTTGAGAGCTGAATTAAATGAAATTTCATTGTAATGTATGTTGATTAGTGTACATTTAAAGTGACAATAAAGTATTCTATTCTATTCTATTCTATTCTATTCTATTCTATTCTATTCTATTCTATTCTATTCTATTCTATTCTATTCTACTCCACTCCACTCCACTCCACTCCACTCCACTCCACTCCACTCCACTCCACTCCATTCCATTCCATTCTATTCTATTCTATTCTATTCTACCCTATCTTAATATTGCATGCTCTATGAATAGCTTTAAGTGTATACAGAATCTGATCATGATAGTACAAAACTTTACAAAACTTTTCTCATGCAATATAATTCCTAGAGTCTGTATAATTTAGTTGACTATATTCATTATCCTGTTAGTAGCCACTGAGTAAAAGTCGGTAACAATTATCTTCCAAGCATATATCTTCCAACCACATTAAATTATTTTCCAACCCCAATAAATCATGGAATGTGGGTAATAGTAGATTACTATACAACATGGTCCATGGATTAATTACCCTATGTTTAGAAACTAATAGAAAACTATGTTGCATGTAGCATGGCAACCCTAAGACTGGTAACTAGTGTATACTCTCTTTATCTTACCAAAAAAAAAAGCATTTTATGAAATCTTTATTTGATCAAAGCCATAATAAATCTACACGGCTGAATCTTCATCTGCTGAGAACCATGAATGTGGAAAATTGTGACTTGGAATGTAAATCTAAGAAGCAAGTGTAAGAGATAAAACAGCAATGAAAACATGAATTAATGAACAAATAAAAATAAGTAGGTAAGATGAAAGTAAGAAAAGGGGGAGGTTTTAATAGATCTGAATGAAGGTGATCTTGAGCTGATAAACATATGCAAAAACCTGAAATGTAGATTTAATTATGCATGGAATTAAAATGTCTTCAGAAAGTATGAGCTGGTATCATTCAATTGTTATGCATGCATCTAAAATTAAAATACTCAGGCTGCATCTTTATATTCCTGTAAATGGTGAAAATGGAAAAAAAATCAGAAATGAAAAATATCAGAGGAAAGATCTGCAGCATTCTGAATTACTGCCTTTGGTCCTTTCACCTATCAATTTTCTGCATTTAGTTGAAACATTGCTTATATTAAAAAGGAACAGCATGATATGTATGTATTAGTGATGACTTTGGAGGGTACAGGGGTCAACAACATAAAATGGTGAGTATAACTGGACACTTAATGCACATTAAAAAGTGGTGGAATTTCAATCATGCAGTCACATCCATCGTTTGACACTGTTGACCTTCCTCTAAAGAACAAAGTAATTATGCTTTACCCCTGGTACCCACAGTCACCTCTCCCTCCAGTGTTATTACTGTGTGACCCTTTGTAACATTTTAGTATAGATAAGGCTGCTGAAAAGATTTCAAACAGATTTTTAAAAATAACGTTTTAAACATTAACATTTGATAATTATAAAATTTGCATTGCATTTGCAGCTTCAAAGAGACTGTAAGAGAGAGTTACTTTTTAAGTTTGCAGAGTTGAAATTCATTGTTGATATTTAATATTCATTAATTCTCTATTTCCTCTTCCTCTTTATAAATTCATCACTGAGATTCTATTTCCTTCCCTTGAAAACTCAAATTGGAGAACATATAGCTATAGCTATAATGAAATCATTCATGAAAAGCTTATCCAAGAGAGGCTGCAACCTATTTCAATAGCTCATCTGGGCTGGCACTCTTGGCTGCCAACCAACATGATACATCCTGGATGCCTGCAACCAGGCGGAATTATGTATACTCAGGAAAAAACTCTTAGGAACAAAGTGTCCTTTTTACTTAAAGCTAAAGATTGTAACTAAAATGTAGTCAAGGTCTGACATGGGTCAAGACCAGGAATTCAATAAACAAATGACAAATCCAAGGAAAAAGATGACATGGAAACCAGAATTGAAAGCATGGCATGATGAAGTAAACATGACATAGTTGAAAATGGCTTGAAAAGTTGTTCTTAGTTTTTCTCTTGGGGGAAGGTTAAGTCAATAAATAAACCATGCTGAGTCACCATTCAGATGCAAAGCTCAGGAACATTACTCATTACAGTACACTTTCCTGCCAGTCTGTTCATAGACCAGTTTATCTCACATAGAAAACTCCATAAATACCAAAGATGACCAGGCAATAGGAGAATTTTGGCAATTGAACCCCAGTATGTCTAAGGTTATAAGGCTGAAGAAGTTCTGACTTAGTGATCACAACTGGGATAGGCAACTCTGTCACAAGGCACCATGACAATTAAAAAAAAATCATGTAACTGTGATGGTACAATACCACTTTCCACTTAGTCGTTAAGTGAATAATAGTCATTAAGCAGAATATTCTCCAAAATACCTGATGGTAGGCAAAAAGCAACAGATGGAAACTGATCGAGAGAGAACCAACCCAGAACTGCTAAGATACATTATGAACTGCACAATGAATGCATTGTGCATTGTATAAATAGACAAAATATTTCAAAGATAAGTTGCTATAGGAAAATGATATCCCAAGGCAAACCAATAAATATTTTAATTACGGTTTGTCATGTTAGATATTAAGTCAAATCACTGTCAGGCATTTTTAAGGAAACCATTACCCCAAATCAGAATTCATAACTAATTTAACAGATCATTACAAAGCTGTACAATTGGTTATTTAATTTTTAAAGTATCATAATTACCTACTAACATCAATAAGAAAAGATGAAAAAGGTGATAATACTGTGTACAGTTACATTTTGAGTAAATTCTACAAGGAGAACACGATAATAAAGGCAATGAGAGTGATTGCAGTCAAAGCCAGAATCAAATGAAACTAAATCTTTTACATTTAAGAAAAAAAATAGGATAATTCTTATTTTAAATGTAGAACAGATAATCTTTCAAAGATATTATGCATTTAAGTTAAAGTTTGCTATTCTAATTTTCCTTCCATAGTTCAGTTCAATCCAATTCATTCAGATACAGCAAATAGTTGTTAAAATAAGTTAAAGGATTATAATTACTCTTCTGCAGGACTCTCAGAAACCTAAGAAAAAAAATATGAGATCTATTGGTTTACTTAATGTATAATTTTGCCTCAATTTTCTAATTTAAAGTATATATTATAATTTCTTACAGACTATTAGGATAATAATGAAAATAATAAAATGTCTATCTCTGTCTACATTGCTACCATCTCTATCTCAACTATCTCTTGATTGTTCTTCTTCAGACTATATATCTGCAATAGAGTCATGCTAAATTTAACAGGCAAAGAGCTGAGTTTAAGTGGCCAAAATCCTGGCTGCAAGGCAGGTTGGAATCTTTTTGTATGTCATAAAATCAGTAACAACAAGCGCTTGAACTTTGCTCCTGCATCACTATATATATAGCAAAACGGCAATTTCTGAGACAGTGACATGCAACTGCTTCACTTGAGATTTTATAAGAGATGATACTGAATAAAAATACTCTCAGGCTACTTTCCCAGGTTCTGAAAATATATAGAACACACGCAAAAATACTTACAATCTATCTTGAAGCACTAGCTTTATTTTCATTTCCCATTTTCCACTGTTGAGTTCCACTTTTGGTGAACATGACTAAGCTTGCTTGTCTTGACATTGTATGCTCTTTATTAAACTATAAATATGATTCATATGATTCCATTTGTGATCTTGTGTTTGGTTTCATAGTTTAGTTTAAAACTTTCTATTTGTTTTAAGTGCCTTCTTTCGTCTTTATTTAATACAATTCTTATCTTTGTCAGTGCATATATCATGATATCATAATACATCATTATTTTTCAATTATACTCTTATTTATTTTGGACTATTTTAATTTTAATTTACAGTTCTGTAACAGTTTTGTTTTCCATTAGCTTTGGATTGATAGCCCACAGACCATATGATGAATGCTTACATCTCCAGCATAGCTTGGTTATGTTTGAACCACATTTTTTTTTATTCTTTTCAATGTCCTTACAATTTAACATTTAATTCCACATGTATGTTAATCTAGGCTTCTAGGATTCTTATCAAAGCCACAAACTAATCTATAGTCTATCTGACAGAATGCAATTGTTATATTTTATTCCATATATTTTCCTTTTAATTAATTCTCTTTATAACTTGTACATTTAATTTTGTGTGTGAGTCCTCTAAATTCTAACATATTGTTAAGTTGAAAGTGAAGGCTTCTAGGTTTTCTTAAGACCATTTTTTCTTTATGACAACATAGAAATAATTTATACTATGGATATTCATGATTAATTATAGTCATTATTGTTTCTAGATTGATGTCAAACTTTGTCATGTCAAAATAAATCCTTCCAAAACTAGTCACCATACAACATATATTGGATAAATTATCATTGTTATATATAAACTCTCCTTCAAGAGATTTTTATTTCCTAGTTTTGACCAAATAAATTGTTCCATTATGTATTGACTTTATGTCTTTTCTTGGTGATTAAGAAGAAAATGTAAGTATTTGAGCTCAAATTATCCTACTTTGGATACATTATGCAAACCCTTAACTCTCTTCAGTCTGGAAAAGATAGATGAAAAAAGAAGAGAATGACTAACAGCAAAGTGATTGATTACAGTGACAAGGGTGAACTGTTGGAAGACATGAAAGATCAGATTAGGTACAGATTGTCATGGAGAAAATTGGTGTGGTTATTAGGAGTTTTCATGACTTGATGGGACATAATCAATTTCAAAAATGTAAACATTATGTTTCATACCACATTATATTTTAGAATAAAATTTTTATATTGTCAACCACTATCTTTTTGTGATCTTGAACTGGTCCCCCTTTCTCTGCTCAACCCATTCACCCAGTTGTTTTTAATGAGAAGATAGGAGAAGAAGGAATATTAGATAAGTTCACTGCCTTGAGTTACCTATAAAGTAAGTAATAAAACCAAGATAAAAACCTAATAAATAAACATAATAAAGTGATCTTTATTGTTTGCTTGTGCTTTTATTGAGTCTTGTTAAATATTCAATATATATAGAGAGCAAGACCACCCATTTCTTAAGAAAAAACGTATATAGTTGAATGTATATAAACACTTCTTTGACAGGGTTTTCATCATTTAGTTCTGACTGGATGAATTGTTCCAGTAGGTATTGATATGTTAGTTAAGATGACAGCTGACGAGCAATCAGTAAGAAAACTATTTAAAATAATTTATCTACTAGGATATGAAATATTCATCTAGGCTTACTAATCTTCACATTGTGTCTCTTTCTCACTATTATATGTGAAAACCTCCACATGGTTTATATTGTTGTGGATAGTGAATAAGAGAATGAAATCAATTTCTTCACACAAACCTGCGTCTTAAATAAAATAATTTGGATTTTCTGGTGGCTTATCAACGGTAAAATAAATTTCCAAACTCTTCTTTCCTAGGTCAGAAAGAGTTTTAAGGATACCAATGATTTACTTTGTTGTAGATTAATTTTAAAAATTCAATGAGCACTCAGAGTTGATAGCTGTTAGCTAACAATAATATAATATTGTTTTCTAGGATTTTCTTTTCTCAAGTGGAAACAGAAACATATTTTAAATTAAAAATGACAGCATTCGTGGCTATTCAAGAGTAAAAAGAAAAAAAAGTGTATCACACAGTACATCCCGGTACTTTGGGGGATGGCTGTGAAAATTTGGTGTAGTTGTATTTAAATAGGAAATCTGAAGTTGAGCATGATGTAACAGAAGGTAAAATTTGAGAGCATATTTGTCACTTTTTAATCTCACTAACTTGCTTTTCTAGGAAATGATTTTTTGGATGAATATATGCACATCATGGTACCATACTGAGATATTTTCTATGACATTTTAAAAAGATTCTAAATTTTGAAAGTTTGCCAAAGGATCCCTGTGACCGTCTTATAACAAAGAAAATAAAGGATTTTGAATCTGTTTTTCACTCCCTCTTCTCCAGGACTGAGTTGTCACTTTTTAAAATACTTTTCCTAACAACTCTTAAATACCTTTGTCAAGGTGATCTCTGCACTTCTTTGCAAGAAAAGTTTGCATTTCCTGTTCAGCTATCCTGACTGTTGGCTATCAGCTAACATTTTATTTCAATAGAAGCATTTGGAAAAATCTGTCACCATCTAAAGCAGGTGTATCAAACTGGCGGTCCCCAGGGTGGGTATGTCACATGCAGGTCATGCCCACCCCAGCTCCGCGAAGGAAAAAAAAGTCATGATACATCATGTGACAGCAATGTGATGCAGTGAGTTTGACACCATGATCTAAAGCAAAGGTAGGATTCTCAGATAAGAGAAAAAGATGCAGACTAATTCCAGATTTGGTTTATCTTGGCCATGTGAAATGACCATTTGACCATTTGATTTTAAGACCAGTTGGAGGAGGCAAAGTCAAAATTTACTTCTATGATACTAACTAATGGCAGCTTTACAAAAAGATTGCTTACCAGCCAAGACTCAATTTGAATAATCAGCACACTGTATGGGTCAGAAATGTGTGCATAATATGGTGGCTGTTTAAATGTCACAAATAAAGTACATTGTCTATATACTGTAACTAGATTTAAAAAAAAATAAAACAAAAGAAGAGCAGCTAAAAGATGATAAGAATACCAAAGAGATTTCACTTTTAAGAAAAAGAATCATGATGGATTTACAAGCTCAAATAACTCCACCAAACCATTTCTGGGTTGACTTCATGTTTTGAAAAGACAGGACTAACATATATGAGTAGAGAATAGATGGAAAAAGTTTGTTTAAAAAAAGGGAAGGAAAAGCATAAGAGAACAGAGAAGAAAGGGTTCTTTGAAAGATGGAAGATGAAGTGATCACTGAAAACAACATAGTTAGCTGCAGGTGTTCCCTGAACATAAAATATATTTTGCAATGTAATATTTGTACTTGCTTTTTTATAGGGCAATAGACAAGATAGAATTACCCACTGATCTCATTGTTAAGATGTTTTCTGGTATGTTTTTTAAAGATACACAATTGACATTTACTGGTTTAAAATTAGATGCACATTTTATTCCTCTAGAATTATTTTATGTAGTCTTCAAAGGATATGGAAGGAGACATGGGCTTAATCTATAGGCTTAAATAGAAAGTGTTTGATTAAATTTATTAAAGTTTATTAAGAAACGTGCTCTTCTGCAGTGAAAAAGATATCCTTGAGTCAGCTGTGTCAATTTTACCTACAAATTTCCTCCTCCTCTCTCCCACTCTGAGTCTTTTCTGCAATTTCAGTTATTGTTGGGGAAGAAAGAAAGATCTATATTTTAATATTTGTAGAATTTGTTACACACTGTGGCTGAAAGCATTGATATTTTTAAAACATAACTTTATATTAATATTTCTATTTGCCAAAAATTTGGACATTTTGAACTTGAAATATAGCTGCCACCTCATCATATTTAAAATGGTAGATGTTTACTCCAACATAAGGCTAATTCAGACAGTTTGCAACATAGATTCAACACTGCATTATTCTGAATATGGCAAGGGTTGGATATATTCATGAATTATTAGCAAGGAAACTAGCACAAACTGGATCCATATCTAAATATTCTCACTATAATATAATGCAGAAAATGAATATTGATTTTAAATGAATATTGATCTTTCGTTTGCAAGAAATGAATGCTTTGCAACCATATTTCAAATTCTCAAATCTTGCTAGAATGTCATTAATCCTGTTGCTTTTATATCATCCCAAGATTTACAAAAGCTTAATAGTTTGAACTTCGTGCACATTTGAATTTTACCAATACTTTTCATGCTTTGTTTATATATTATAATCACTTGAAAATAATTTTGAACAGGTGCTTTAGAAAGTGAATGTAACACCTCTTTAGTGCAACACTATTTTTTTGATATTTCCATACAAGCTTATAAAAAGAAATAGCTACCTTGATTACTCATATTTAAGATCCTGTTGTTTTAAGAAGTCAACTCATTAAAACAGCCACATTTTTTTCAGACTTATAGGAAAATCTTAAAAAACAACTCCATAACTGCTTTAAAAGATGATAAGCTCACAGTCCTATGCATTTTAAAGCACCTTTTCTGAAGTATTTTCAAAGCAAATTTGACTAGTGATGGTCACCTTGAATGCAAGATGACGAGGATCTTCTAAGACAAATTGAATATAATTTGTTTAAGACAGTCAGAACTGAGAAGCTTTTTGTGAACTTGGCTCTGACAGACAGGATGACTCATGAGCTATGAATTATCCACTGGGCACATTCAATATAAAAACTGTGACTTTTTGGCAAGGCAAAAAGAAAAATGATTTTTCCCCATCTCTAGCTGAATTCACTCAAAGGAATGTTACAGCAATTTGGTAGTTAGCTTTGAAATCTCCCTCTTCCTTGTAAGGCTTTAATTATCCCAGTGAGAATTTTTTTAGAGTCGTCTATGGCCAGATATGCTTAGCAGACCTGACCTTAACTTAGCAAATATAATAAGAAAATGAGTAAAGATTGCTGGAGAAGGGAACAAATGATGAAATGAATTGGGATATGAAGTGCAATCTCTGCACCTTTTTATGTATAGCATTTTGAGAGGTTCGTGATGTTCTCTGAGCTTGTTTTCTTGTAGACGTTTCATTACCAAACTAAGTAACATCATCAGTGCTTGTAAGGAGTGTGGTTTGCTGTCAGTTTATACTGTAGTAGCTTGTTCTGTCAGTGTTGGGAATGGCCTTAGAGATTCTTTGGTTGGGTGTTTACTGTTGGCTTCTTTGGCAATTTCTTGACTGGGATATTGTTTACTTGATTGTTGGTCTAATATTAATGTTGGAATTAATCTCTTAAAATCAGACCAGCAACCAGGTAATCAATACCCCAAATGAAGAAACTGCCAAAGAAGCCAACAGTAAACACCCAACTAAATTGAATCTTTAAAACCAGCTCCAGTGACACTGACAGGGCAAGCCAATAGAATATAAATTGACAGCAAACCACACTCTTTGCTAGCACTGATGTTACCTAGTTAGAGCAGAATAGAATAACAGAGTTGGAAGGGACCTTGGAGGTCTTCTACTCCAAGCCCTGCTTGGGCAGGAAACCCTACACCACTTCAGACAAATGGTTATCCAATCTCTTCTTTAAAACATCCAGTGTTGGAGCATTCACAACTTCTGGAGGCAAGCTGTTCTACTGATTAATTGTTCTAACTAGTTTGGGTAATGAATATCTGCAAGAAAAGAAGCAAACTCAGAGAGCACCAAGGACGGACACACCCATTTCAACCCTGACCTACAAATATTCCCCCTTATTGACATGTTTATACTGTGACTTTTTGAATCAGTTGACTTCTGTTATTTCTCTACTGATTGCTTCTTTCTTCCTCATGGCCATCTCCCCTCTCATATTTTCATTGTATTGCTTCTATTTTGACTTGTGTTCCTAATCTGTTTTTTGTGGTGCTGTTTTTGATAGGTTAGACCCGGGATAGCGAACCTATGGCACACATGTCAAAGGTGGCACACAAAGTCATTTGTCAGGGCATGTGAGGCGTTGCCCTGTCAGCTGACCAGCACGCATATGCGCGTGCTGGCCAGCTGAGTTCACCCTTTTTAAAAGCCATTTTTTTGCCCTCCCCAGACTCCAGAGGCTTGATAGGAACCTGGGGAGGGCAAAAAGAGCCTGCTCCGCCCCGCTGGAGGCCCTACGGAGGCTTCATGAGCTTCCCTGAAGCTTCCGGAGTGCAAAAAACCAGCCCTATGGACAAACCAGAAGTTCGGGAAACCAGACAAAAAACCAGCCCTATGGACAAACCAGACGTCGTTTTGAGCGCTCTGGAGGCTTCAGGGACCTTCAGTCCCTGGAGCAGTCAAAATGACCCTCTGAGCAAACAGCAAGTCACTTCTGGTTTGCTCGGAGGGTCATTTTGACTGCTCTGGAGGCTCCTGAAGGTCCCTGAAGCCTCCGGAGGGCCTCCAGGGGTGGTGGTGGATGAGGCTGTTTTCGCCCTTCCTAGGCTCCTATAAAGCCTCTGGAGCATGGGGAGGGCAAAAAAGCATGCAAAAAATAGGGGAGGAAGAACGCCTGTAGTGCACACATGCGCACTGGAGGGTTGCGCATTGCATTATGTGTACGGCACACCTGCAAATCACCCTCCTGAGCTCCCCCCACTTATGGTACGCGAGCCAAAAAAGGTTCGCCATCGCTGGGTTAGACTGTTTTTCTCCCTTTGTGTAAAGACAGATTCAAAAAACAAGTTAAGTAGTTCTGCTTTCTCCCTGTTGCTGGTCACCTTCTTGCCACTTTCTCCCAGCAATGGACCAATTGTTTCCTTGCCTTTTTTTTTCTTGTTTTTAACATGTTGGAAGAAACATTTTTTGTTATTTTTTACTTTTGTCGCAAGCCTTTGTTCATTATGAGTCTTAGCTTTCCTTACTTCATCTTTGCAGGCTCGGGCTATTTGCTGATATTCTGCCTTAGTTATGTGCCCTCATATTCACAGCCATATTCACTTTAGTGAGCATACATCAGTGATATGGAGAGCAACAAAGATGAAAAAGAACTGAAAACTAGGGAAATTACTGCACAGTATTTTGTTGTAGAATAAAATCATATTCCTAAAGTATCTGTTTGAGCTTAAAAATAAGAAAGACATTTGAAAATACTGATTTTTTTTATATGGACAAATTTGGAAACATCCTGAATATTGCCACAGGCAAAAGCAAAGAGCAAAACAGAGAACAGTGATGACTACTTATGCTGTTTCTTAAGATATAACGTATTTAAAAAGACATATTTTATTTAAAAATGGGGCAAGAAACTCAGGATTATTTAAAATTACATGTAAATGGGCAAGAGAGTCATACACTTATTTAAGCTTACCATCCCTTGAATTTGTATTTTTAAGCAAGACAATTTGTGAGTTAAAATACTCCAAACTGAATATTGCATGAAGGTCGAAATAGTTTCATGTCAAATTTATATTAAATGTAGATTCCCCCCCACCGCCTCAACATTTTCATTCATATTGAATGATGAGTGTGTCTGCTAATTAAAAAAAATGAAAATGGAAGGAAAAACATTTAGTATCATGTAGTTTTCGGTAGTCTTGGGATCCTTGAAATAATGTCCATAGTGTGAACTAAATCTCACATTCTTATAGATATTGATTCACGCAAGGTAAATTTGACATTGCTTTCCTAAATCTAATAAAGGAGGCAGGGAGAATTCTTGGAGGGCCATGGATTTTCAAAGCACAACAACTCAAGCTTTCCACCAAATTATAGAGTTTTGGAAGTCAATGAACTAGATGCACTAAGCATATATCCAAAGGCTGGAATAAGGGGAAAAATAGAGGAACAAATGTACCAACGTTGTCTGTAAAATATCAATTCCAAATTATTTGGAGGTACAACATTTCAAAATCTATGAAAAGGCTTTGCTTTTTTTTCTTGCAAAGCCTTGGGAAGTTACAAACCACTATCACAAAAAGACAAATGAGTCAAACTAAGAAACTGGCTAGTGGGTTAGCAGGAATTAACAATGTGGGATGGGGCAGGCAGAGAAAAGTTGTCAGAGAGTTTAGTTTAGAAAAATACAAATATTCTAGTACAGTCTGAAAATGTTACTGTGAGTCATTATAAAAGGAATTAACAAAGTCATACATCTCCTGGAACCAACAATCACCATTCTCCCAATCAACAAACTGTATAGAATGACAAATTTAGAAGCATGCATTCCTTCATCAAACTTGTTTTTTTTTAAATAAATAAATAAATAAATCAGCAACTGGAAATTATTCAAAGCCTTAGAAAATCTCTCTGGGAAATGAAATACACTTCTGAAGTGAAGTAATTACATCTCTGGTTAATTTCATTGGAAGCTTGCTAACTGACAAGGAAGCATTTACAAAAGCTGCAATCACTGGGATTACATGTTCTCAGGAGTCTTACATAGCCATACAATCCTGGATGCTCACTCTCAACTCTTCTGTGCAGATGTGCTCTAATTAGATATGTTTCAGACCCAGGTGTGCATATCAAAAGGTAAACAGAACATACTGATGAGTTGAGAGATTCCCAAGAAATTCTCCTTAACAGTAGCACTATGTGGATTCCAGACTCAGAATGCATTTGAAAATTAAGGCAAGTTTGCTGCCCTTTTCTTTGTAATGATAGTCTTGCCTATAAGAATGCAAATGCAAATTTACCCAAATGGAAGCAATCACTTTTGAAACTGTGGTATTTTGATAATAGCCTTCCTGCTTTTTACCATCTTTAGTTTATGACTTCTTGCACTTTCAACAACCCTTGCTTCATTAGGAACAAAACACAGTTCTTCCAATGTAAAATCTCTCCCCTCTCCATTTCAGATAGATAGGGTAGTTGAATAAATTTCTTGGGGGAAAGAGGGAAGCAATCTATTACTTGAAAATGATACTTTATTTAATGGAGATGTGGGTTGGTGCAAGAAATGTGATGTGTGAGGTTACCTGGAGAATGCCAAAGTACTTTCTACTATTTATTTTTTAAACTGTTTCCTGAGGAAAGTCTGAGCAATCATTGAATATATACAATTGGATATAGAAAGTCTATACACCCCTAGTAAAATGCCAGGTTATTGAGAGGTGAAAAAAAATCAGACCAAGATAAATCACTTCAGAATTATTTACACCTTTAACATAACAATAAGCTGTACAATTCAATTGAAAAACAAGCTAAATTCTTTACAGGTAAAAATAAAGATTAAAAACCTAAAATAATGTGACTGTAGCCTCTTATACTGTAAGTAGAGGTGTTGTGTTGAGAATTAACCAAAAACATTCAAACTGATGTTAAATAGTAATCACTACACACCTGCCATCTATTAAAGTGACTCTGATCAAACTGATATAAAGTTCAGCTATTCTAGGAGAATTTTTTCTGACATTTACACAGTTGCTTCTTACAGCAAAACCCATGGTCTGCAAAGAGATTATAAGGCATCAAAGGAATTTCTTGTTAGAAGGTGTAAGTAGGAGAAGGGTACATGGCACGCACTGAAGACAATTATCAACAAGTGGAGAAAATGTGGCATAGCAGTAAGATTACCAAGAACTGGATGTCTGTACGAAATTGGAGAAAAAAACAAGAATAAACCTGGCCCTAGAGGCTGCTAAGATCCCTCTAATGTGCTTATAGACAGTATTGGCCAGAAATTCCTGTAGGAATTTCTGGCAAATACTGGCTGTGTGCTACATATGACAACAATCTCCATATTTTAATATGTCTGGGCTGTGGATAGAATGGCAAGATGAAAGCCTTTTCCTATAAAGAAAAACATTCAGACTGTCTACATTTTGCAAATACCTATATCAAGTCTGACAAAAGCATGTGATAAGATCTGGATTGACATTTTGGGCATAATTCCAAAAAGTATGTTTGGTGCAAAAATAACACTGCACATCACCACAACTATACTGTATCCACAGTGGCAGCATTATGATTCGGGACTGCTTTTACTCAGCTGGAACTGAGGTTTTAGTCAAGATCGAGGGAATTACAAGCAGTTCCAAATATCAGTCAATTTTGGTACAGCACCTTCATGCTTTGCTAAAATGCAAAGACAAATTTGACTTTACAACATGACAATGATTCAAAGCATAATCAACAAAAGAATAGCTTCACCAGAAGAAGATCAAAGTTTATAATGGCCCAGCCAAAGTACAATTGAAAATCTGTGATGTGACTTGAACAGTGCTGGGCACAGGAGATGCTCTCACAATCTGAAAGTTTTGGAGACTTTAAAAAGAAAGGTGACAAAGATTCTAAAGGCAAAATGTGCCTTGCTGATAGGATCCTTTCCCGAAAGACTGACTAATGTCATTAAATTAAATGGTACTTCAATAAAATATTATTTAAGAGTGTTTGCAACTTTATGCAACCATGTTATTGTAAGTTTTTATTATTTCCTCCCCCTAAAAGATTTCAGTTTGTTTCTCAATTAATTTGTACTGTTTATACCCTGCTTCCTCGAAAATAAGACCTTTCCGGATAATAAATCCAATTGGGCTTTGAGCGCTTGCACTAAAATAAGCCCTCCCCCCAAAATAAGCCCTCCCCAAAAATATTGCAACACAGCAGCAGCCATGAGGTGACCACACACACTGCCTCCTGTACCTCAAAAATAACAAGACCTCCCTGAAAATAAGGCCAAGCGCTTATTTTGGAGGTCAAAAGAAAATAGGAACCTGTCTTATTTTCAGGGAAACATGGTATGTTATATTAAAGGTGGAAAGAATTATGAAATCTTACATTTTTTTACATATCAAAAACAATGCGTTGTAACAGGGGGGTATAGCCTTTTTGTGTTCACAAATGAAACAAAAAATGTTAAAAAGTTATGACATTTATGCAGTTACTTACCAAGCACATTTAAATTATATTAAAGTAACCAAAATATATTTATAATTCCCAAGGCATGTCACAACTTCTGAGTACCCCTAAAGTTTGGAAATTGAAAGTTGAAAAATTTGACATGCCCTACTTGTATCTGTATCTCCAAATTAATCTCTATTAGTTTCTTTTTCTTATTTTGTTTTGTTTTTCTTTTTAACATATTTTTCTCTCTGTGTTAGGTATGATAGTTTGGCCTGGGAATCTCTTTGCTATCAAGAAGGAACATCCTTACCATTGGATGAAGATGGAAGATCTCACAATGGCAGTTGTCAATGCATCTACTGTAGGTCTCTCAGAATGAAGAAAAAAGAACATGGTAGATTCTGAAGCTCACCTATAGTTTATGACTTAGAAGTTCATGTTTATTCAAAAATGCAGAGTTTTAAAGAGCCGAGGTGGTGCAGTGGTTAGAGTGCAGTACTGCAGATTACTTCAGCTGATTGCTAGCTGCATTTCGGCAGTTCAAATCTCACCGGCTCAAGGTTGATTCAGCCTTCCATCCTTCCAAGACTGTAAACTGCTTAGAGAGGGCTGTAAAAGCACTATGAAGAGGTATATAAGTCTAAGAGCTATTGCTTATTGCTATTAAATGAGATGATGGGTTAATGCAATAGGGGATCCAATTCTAATCCTATTGAAAATATATGGATTTAATATAAGATAGATGATAGGTAGGTAGGTAGGTAGGTAGGTAGGTAGGTAGGTAGGTAGATAGATAGATAGATGATAGATAGATAGATAGATAGATAGATAGATAGATAGATAGATAGATATAATGCAGTTGAACTATACAGATGGTAGATCCATGCTTTTTGTCTGTTCCTTCACCAATGCAGCTGAAATAATGGATTATATTATCTTTGCCCCAAAGATAATATACTTTCTTTGTATATTTTCCAGCCTTTGATTCCGATCTGTTTTCTGATCCAAGGTATATTTACCCTTTCAAATGGATGGTTTGTTCTGTTCTAAAAATAATTCCAGCTCTGATTCACTGCAGTGTCTGGCATGCCGCCCCCTCCTTTTAGCAACTGGCCATTGCCTGGTGAAGCAATTTTATCTTGAGGTGCTAGTGGATATACTATAGCTTTGCTTGGTTTTTTAAAAATAATTTTGTGATAAATCCATATATGACCTATTAACTCAATAAAACTATTTTTAGGCCTAGAAGTTCATATTCCTTTGCACCATCATATCTCCCAATGGGCACCTTTACTATTTCTGTCCTGGCTGACTGAAGCATGCACTCCTTGATTTTTCACTTTCTTCCTATAGTACTGGAAAGCTTCCTTCCATTAAGAAAAATCTTTCAGTTTCAATATAGGAATTTTTCAACTTTGTTTCTATGAAGTTGATCTAGTAGTTCTTCCTCAGTACAAATGTTTCATGGACTTACAGACAAATGTTAGAACAACAACAACCAAAAGGTGTTCTCTGTTGCAACTGATTGCTACAAGGATACCAAAGGGGGTGAAAGAGGAAGAAGAAGAAAGGTTTGAATTAGTGTCTAAAGCCATAATAGTGTGTGTGTGTGTGTGTGTGTGTGTGTGTGTGTAAAAGAATCTGGGAAAGTTAAGGAAAGCCATAAGACTATTGAAGTCTGAAAAAAGGGCAGGCATTGGTAGACAGGTCCTTATAGAGGCCATCCAGTGTAGTTTGCCTTCGCTGCACAGATGGGAAGGCCAGTAAATAATAGAACAGGCATTCAGGTCTTGGGGTGGCCATCAACCCAACTACATTGTAAACGATTATAATCTGAAGCAGCAGGCTTAAAAACCAGATGGAAGGAACATGGGAGACAAACAGTTTTAGGCTGTAATGTAGAATTGCCCCCAAAATATATCTACTCTCCCCCCAATTCATAGTAGACCACTCTATTAAAAATATATATGTTAGTAACTGAATGAAAACTCATTTCTGATTGTGCAGCTCTTGAGGTTTCTCTCTCTCTCTCTCTTTCTTTCTTCTTTTTTCTTTTTCAAATGGCTGCATCAACTCCTATTCTCCATGCACTTTTCATGAAATGATTTTCTGATTTTTGTATTTCCCGTGACAAATAGCTTGGCACAGACTTTCCTTAAACATATTGAACCTGCTTACAAAATTGTAGGAGGGAGAAAAAATGACAAATAATTGAACCACATGAAAAATCATAATTTTAAAAACCCGAATGAAGCAGTGCTATTCAGAAAACAACGTATTTATAGATGTTCCCAATCCCAAAGTTACAAAAACATATGTATAGAATAAATTCTGTAGAATGTGAAGTAGTAAAATAGAAATAGGCTAGCTGCCTACAGTGAATATTCTGTGGAGAAAAGGCAGCAATGGAAGTTTGAAATCTGCTGTTGCATAGTTTTTGAAAACAGATGAAAGGAACAAGTGTTACCATATCTGAGAATATGTATTAATTTTTTTAGACAAATGGATAAAATAAAAATGTGCATCTGATAGCTAATATTTTTAAACAGATATCTGATGTCAACTCTTTTAACAGAAATTTTCATTTTTTTCATGTATCAACTTAAATAGTTATACAGTTGTCAATTTTTCAAAATATTCATTACTATAGAGCATAGTTATACATATAATTCAATTATTTATACCGATCTGCATTTGACTTCAGTATTTGAGTAATGTAACAGTTTTGAATGGAGGAAAGGAATGTACACTATAAAAAATGTCCTGGTCACCATTGCATTTTTTCCCAGCAACTTCTTTCCACCTTTTTAGATTTCTAGATTTCCCATCCCAGTCCTTTTCCCTCCTGTATGGAATTCCTGCAGAATTACGCATGACTAATCACCTTTTCCCTTACACTGATAATTTTCTGGCAATGCCATATTAGCATATTTATATAGCTTATATTTAATGTGAATCAAATGTAAAGATATTTAAGAAGAATCTGTCTAAGCAATTATTATGCCGGTTGACAAGCATAAGGCACTTTACTGCTCTAGACCAACACACACACACACACACACACACACACACAAACACACACACACATATTATGGTGACTGCCCAATGGAACAGCTCTTCACTGAGGTTCAGAGGAACTTGACTCTTTTAGCCTTAAAGCTGCCATACCCAATAATAACCTCAATGACAATAAGAATCACAAAAGTCTGAATATTTTTATTTTTGAATAATCAGTGGTCTTGTTTCTCTGCCCGTTTTCACATACTGCATGAAGGAAAATTTAGATGAAGGAAAATTAAACTTATGTTAGCCTTTATTGTAATATTTCACTTTGTTTCATGTTTAAGTTTCACGTTTGGTTTAATGTCAAATTAGAATTATGCCTGCTAAGGTTTTCTTGTTTTCTACGTCATGCTTTGTGTGTTTGTATGATGTGCCAATTTTGTGCCAATACCAATAATTTCAGAAGCCATCATGGAGGTTATGTGTAGCCTGACTCTGGCTACTTAGAAAAAAACCATTAATACAAGGAGCTCTTGTATGAAAGTATTGTATTGATACAAATACAATGATTAAATTATAGTATTGTGGGAAAACTATGCCCTGAAGTTTGATCCTGTTGGGGTTCAAGGTTGACTCAGGCTTCCAAGGTTGGTAAAAGAGGACCCAGATTGTTGGGGTCAATATGCAAAATAATGCTTTTACCTTGTACACCACCCAGAGACTGCTGCAAAATGCTCAGAGACAGCATATAAGCCTAAAAGGCTATTGCTGTCATTATCAATAACACAGGACACTATGGAACATTTATGTTTAACTTCTGTCACTGATTTACCCAAAATATAATCTGTTTGCCTAATAAAGTAGATAATAAAGTGTTAAAAGACACTCTTGATGAATTCCTTCAGACATTTTGATAAATGAAGCAATAATTCCATTTGCAATGAGCTCCCTAGAAAGAGATTTGTTATCATTATAGTTTTTTCTCTGTTGATATAATCTGTTTGACTTGTGCCATCACATTCAGCTATCTTATTTCACCATTATACCTGCAATAAAACAGGAACCGGTTGGAATTTGAAAGAAGACACCTGCAAATATCCAGCAGAATCATTGGCCATATCAATCACATATTAGTTAAGCATTCAGGGATTTTCTAGTTTCCACAGATCTCTGAGGAGAAGATAATGTTTGCAGAAGTCATCAACAGTCTAAAATTCCACATGAAAATATTTGATTCTGCTCCAAATTTCTTCTTATAAGATGTTTTAGGGTGATGACACATCAGTAAAGCTCTATGATTGATACAGCAGTCCAGGGGTCAATCAAACCTTTCTAAAGTTTTGTTGGAGAGTGCTCTGTGTATATATTTGCATATTTGAAAGTTTGATTTTTTTTTCCTCTTAAATGTTCTCTAGATCTCTAGGCATAAATCAGAGGAATTAATTTTTTTTACACTGTAAATGGTAAACATTAGTATTCATTGCTGGAATTCTGCTTATCATATTACTTAGAATAATGGAAAAAGTCTAAAGTACATAAAAGCTTTTTTAAAAAAAATCCATCATTGTTACAGATAAGCAGAACATAAATGGACCACACAGCTGTTTTCTTAGAGTATATTCATTCCATTATTGGTTTAAAGAATTTTGACTATGTTTTGGCACCGTCTGTGATGCATAAATGAATTCATGCATACATATAAGCATACTACTGAACCAGAACTTATAAAGGATAGTGACATTATCAGCATGCTACAGTAACTCAAAACTCTGATATCTATGAATGACCACAGGAGCTCTGTGATGTGCTAGTCTTTGCTGTAATATATTAAAATGTTGTAACTCCCAACTCCCACTCCTATTAAGCTTAACTGAAATGCAATGGATGAATATAGTTTAAATATATTATTTATTTATTTTATTTATTACTATATCTTGTTCACTCACATTTTTCTCCTTATTTTCAAAGCAAATAAAATTCTGAATTAAACAAGAAGAAACGTCTATTTTGTACAGGAAATATACAATACAGAAATATAAATGCTATCCAAGATAAGAGAGATATAAAGGGATTGTAAGACCCTGAAAAATATAATCCATAAACAAAAATAAAACCAGGCCAAATTTAAGAAATGTTATATTGATTAAGCCTCTGAATGTTGATATTTAAAATATATACTTTATGACAGTATTTACGAAGTATCATTTATCTTTCTAGAACAGAGTTGTCCAGTAATAACACTTATTTATTTTAACACTTCTAGTTTTTTTAGTGCAATGTAGTTTTTTAATGAAGGAAAAATATCCTTCATACTCTTTGCATAATTACATCAAATTTTCATAATATCAGTTGGTAGAGTGTAAAAATTAGAAATTTTGCCTTATGTTTTTTGTGTGTATGTATACAGAAACACACGTGTGTGTTTGTGTGTGTGTGATCTCAAAACCCAGAAGTACTCAGCATTGAAGATGCAGCATATAAAAATAAATTGTACATTGACAACAAGGTATCTTAAATTAAAGTGTTCTTGGAAGCTAATCAATAGAATGGAATAAATGTTTAAATATATGGGTTCCTAATTAATAGTTGAATATACAAGTTCATTCAATGTACTCTTAAGTGAACTGGCCAAGCAAAATGGCTAAAATGATCTTATTTTTTAAAAAAATATTTATATACCTACGCCACCCTCATAAAATGTGACTTGAGTTAATTGAGAACCACAATAGAATTTCAAATAGTAGAAAGGAGAAAAATTCTTTTAGTGTCTCTTAACTTACAAGAAATTTAGTGATGAAGTCAGAATTATTCTGATCTTTATTTTATTATCAAAGATAAGAAATCAACTGACTTCAGCTATAGAAACCTGTATTTAGAACATGCATAATGGATTTTGACTTGTTTTCAAAACCTGTTGCCTTTCATCCATTGAGTCTGCTTCAAATATCTTTCTTAGGATCATATTTCACTGAAATGAGCAGTGTGCCAATTATTACAGTCTGGAATTACTGAAATGGAAAAATAAGGCGTCTGAGATCATTTGAAATGAGGTAGGGACTGATAGGTTTCCATATGAAAAGGGAACAAATCTGGACCTGACAGAAACTGTATTATAATCTTTAAATTTATAAAGTCACCTTCTCCTCTCTCCCCGTCTCTCTCTTTCATCTCCCCTGGTAATGTCAGACAATAACAAATGCTGATTTGAATAATGTCAGATATCTGATAATGAAGAGAATGTTCCATTGCTTAGGAAAATATATGAATGTTGCAGAAAGGCCACATAATCTTTATATTTGTCTTGTTAACGGACTGGTAACATTCTATAGCTGTGATGGCAAACCTATGGCACATGTGCCAGAGGTGGTACACAGTGTCCTCTCTGATGGCACGTGAGCCATTGCCCCAGTTCAGTTCCACTGCTCCTGCCACCTGGTCTTTGGGGCTCTGCCACACATGCGCAGGAGGTGGGGCGTGTGTGTGTGTGGCTGCATGTGCATGCATGGGGGACATGGAGCATGTGTGGCCTGTGCACATGTGGGGGTATGTGGATTGGGTGATGTGCACACATGTGCAGGGGGCAGGGCACATGCATGGGCCCACTCATGCATTGCATTTTGTGGGTTCGGACATGTGCACGTGCATTTGTGCATATGCACAAGCATAAACTTTGGGCACTTGGTCGGGAAAAGGTTAGCTATTACTGTTCTATAGAATTACCATATGTCATTGATCATGGCAGTCTATTGTTTTCACCTGTAACTCTTCCTGATATAATGTATTTTAGACATAGGAATGCAGTACCTTATAAGAAATACAAGCATCTTATCCACATGAGAGTTTTACAACATACTTTCAACAATTATTATATTCATTACTCTAAATTTGCACCCAACCAAGCAGAGGAAGTAGATAGACTTTTTGCTAGTCAGCTAACTAAGGTATGTAGGGAGCACACCACAATAGTAATGGTGGATTTTAACTACCCTGACATAAACTGGGAAACAAATTCTGCACCAAGTGGACAATCTAATAGGTTCCTAACAAACCTAGCAGACAACTTTGTTTCCCAAAAGGTAGGGAAGGGAACAAGGGGATCAGCCATATTGGACTTAATTCTCACTAACAGAGAGGAAATGATAGAAGGTGTTGAAGCTACAGGAACCTTGGCTGCAAGTGATCATGCAATACTGGAATTCAACATTATGCAAACACAAGTAGTAGAACAAAGTCAAACTAGAGTATTGGACATTAAGAGAGCTAATTTCAATAAACTTAGAGAGAGCTTGGGAAGGATTCCATGGATGAGAATCCTCATGGGAAAAACAACTCAATAAGCTTGGGAAATTTTGAAAAATGAGATTACAAAAGCCCAGTCTATCACAATACCAATGAAGAAGAACAATAACAGCTCCCAGAAGAAACCAGTATGGCTGCATAAAGATGACAAATTGAAAGACAAAAAGGATAAATATAAAAAGTGGAAAGAGAGGGACATAACTAAGGCAGAATACCAGCAATAGTCCAAACCTGTAAAGATGAAGTGAGGAAAGCTAAAGCTCACAAAGGCTTGCCACAAAAGTAAAAAATAACAAAAAAAAGCTTCTTCCAACATGTTAAGAACAAGAAAAAAGTCAAGGAAACAATTGGTCCATTGCTGGGAGAAAGTGACAAGAAAGTGACAAGCAACAGGGAGAAAGCAGAACTATTTAACTCATGTTTTGCATCTGTCTTTACACAAAGGGAAAAA
Organism: Natrix helvetica; assembly: GCF_964273705.1. NCBI lineage: Eukaryota > Metazoa > Chordata > Lepidosauria > Squamata > Natricidae > Natrix > Natrix helvetica. The sequence continues at coordinate 39,536,020 of NC_138550.1, read as the reverse complement.
CCAGTCAAACCTACCAAAAACAGCACCACAAAAATCATATTAGGAACACAAGTTGAAATAGGGAAGAAAATGGTAAGTGAGCACCTGTCTACTCTAGACGAGTTCAAATCATCAGGACCAGATGGATTATACCCCCCAGGATTCTGAACCCCAGGGTTCTGAAGGAACTGGCAGACGAGATCTCACAACTACCGAACTATATCTTTCAGAGATTCTGGAGCACCAGGGAACTGCCAGAGGACTGGAAAAGAGCTGATGTAGCTCTTATCTTCAAAAAAAAAAAAATCCAGGAAACTATATACCTATCAGCCTGACCTCAATACCAGGGAAGATTCTGGAAAAGATAACCAAGCAACAAATTAGCAAACACCTAGAAGTAAACAAAGTAATAGCCAAAAGCCAACATGGGTTTGTCAAAAACAGATCATGCCAGACTAATCTTATTGCATTCTTTGACAAAGTGACAAATTAGTGGACCAGAGGAATGCCGTTGATATAATTTACTTGGACTTCAGCAAGGCATTTGATAAAGTAGACCATAACCTACTACTAGACAAAGTAGAAAAATGTGGGTTAGACAGCATGCCCACCAGATGGATTCGTGGCTGACTGGCTGACCAACAATATTCAATGTGTAGTCTTCAATGGAACTGCATCTACATGGAGTGAAGTATGCAGTGGAGTACCACAAGGCTCTGTTTTAGGCCCAATACTCTTCAACATGTTCATCAATGATTTGGATGAGGTGTTAAATGGGGAACTCATCAAATTTGCAGATGACACCACCTGGCAGGAATAGCCAATACTCCAGAAGATAGACTTAAGATACAGAAGGATCTTGACAAACTTGAACATTGGGCACTATCTAACAAAATGAAACTGAATGGTGAAAAAAAGTAAGGTTCTACATTTAGGCAAGAAAAGCAAAATGCACAGGTACAGTATAGGTGGTACCTTGCTCAATAGTAGTAACTGTGAAAGGGATCTTGGAGTCCTAGTGAACAACCATTTAAATATGAGCCAGCAGTGTGCAGCAGCTGCCAAAAAAGCCAACACAGTTCTAGGCTTCATCAACAGAGGGATAGAATCAAGATCATGTGAAGTGTTAATACCATTTATAATGCCTTGGTAATGCCACACTTGGAATACTGCATTCAGTTTTGGTCACCACGATGTAGAAAAGATGTGGAGACTCTAGAAAGAGTGCAGAGAAGAGCAACAAAGATGATTAGGGGACTGGAGACTAAAACATATGAAGAACGGTTGCAGGAACTGGGTATGTCTAGTTTAATAGAAAGAAAGATTAGGGGAGACATGATAGCAGTGTTCCAATATATCAGGGGTTGCCACAAAGAAGAGGGAGTCAAACTATTTCCCAAGGCACCTGAGGGTAGAACAAGAAGCAACGAGTGGAAACTAATCAAGGAGAGAAGCAACTTAGAACTGAGGAGAAACTTCCTGACAGTTAGAACAATTAATCAGTGGAACATCTTGCCTCCAGAAGTTGTGAATACCCCAACACTGGAAGTCTTTAAGAAGATGTTGGATAGCCGTTTGTGGTGTAGTGGTTTCCTGCCAGGCAGGGGGTTGGACTAGAAGATCTCCAAGGTTCCTTCCAACTCTGCTATTTTATTATTGTATTATTGTATAACTCTGCTATTGTATTATTGTATTTATATTTTGAACATCAGATACTTCTAACTGGTAAAATGTGATCAGAAGTGTTTCACTAAATTTCATTCATATGTTTTTAAACAGAAAATCCTTTTCACAATTAACAAAAGGTATTTTAAAAAGATACTCATATTTAAAAGTTGACTTACTATGTAAGTCCATAACTATTCATAAATAAACCATGAAAGGTGTTTAATTATTTGTGTCATTTTGTATATACAGTATGCTTCTACTGGTGCAGTTCTATTTTTAGAAATAGAAACTATATTTCAATGCATATCAGATATATACCCCAAATAGCCAACAAACCTACGATGATTGACTTACCCCATTTAGAGGATAGGTTTTCCATCCTAGCTCTCCAATAGCAGTGGTTGTATCAAGCAATACGACTAGAAATAAATAAATAAAGTTAATTAAGAATGTGCTTTAAGCAATTTAAAGCTACAAAACTTTATAAAATTACTATGTTTTTTTCTATGTTGCATTAGGCAATAACTCAGGAAATATGGATATTCTAAAATATATATTTTCAATTTCAACTGTTAATAAACATAATTTTAATATACAAACCTCTCTAAGATGTTTTAAATTGCTTTTTTGGTGCAGGAATCTTTAATAACTTGTGTATAGAAATTAACATAGAAACATGTCAATAGGAACATGGGGATTATTCTTTGTAGAATAATAGATATAATAGATGCCTGCTTAGGGTTAGTATTCTTAAGTTAGTATTTTACTGTTGTGTGATTTGTTGCACTTGAAGCAAACATATTCTGTATTTCAAATATATCTTCCTGTTCTCACGAAAAGCATCCATAACAACAACAAAAGTATTTCAAAATTATAATCAATACTAAAGAACTAATAATAGAGATTTTTCTTCCAGGTTTGAAATATAAAACTTATATTTTGGATATAAAATCTGCAGTTCTATATATACTTATGCTGAACTAAGTCCTAGAAAACTATTTTTAAGAAGTCACATATAGCATTAGGATAACAAAATCTTATTTTGTGCATATCTGCATATATACGTATCTATGTGTGCGTGTATACAAATTTAAATACACTGTTTTGAGGATGATCAACATCGATAATATGCATTTCAGATAGTTTGAACAGTTTGTAAGGTATTATTTTCTGTGGTTAATAGAATTATGATGCTTTTTTAATAAATCCGATGACCTGGATTTGCATAACATATTGAATTATCTACAGGAAAAATATTTGAACAAAATATGACAACAAACTGGTTGTTTAGTTTAGTTTAGTTCAGTAACTGGTAAATAATTGGTAAACTGGTAAATAATTAAAAATAATTTATCATACTTTTATTTAAAGGTAAATACTGGTTTCTTGTGTATTTATCAACTTACCACTATTCAAAAGCAATGTGATAAATGTAGAAGCAGTGTAGAATATTTTAGAAGGCTTTTGTTTATCTGAATAAAAATGTGGAAATTGGTGCAATATATTAAATTAAATGTCCCCATAAATGCTGGCAGAAAGAAACAGCAGCATGCTATAATATGTACAGGAAACCTGTTACATGATAAGGTGATGACTGAAAGTCCTCTGTGCTTTATATTTGTAGAAATTTGATATTTAATTAGATTCATGTTTAGTTCGTATTTCTTTCAAATGGAAATGCTTAACTGTACCAGAAAAATAGCACATACTGTAACTCTAATCTTGTTCTTTTCTATGGAATAATAACAAGGGGTGAATAATGCTTCATAGGTTCTCTTCTTTTTACTTTTACTTTTATTTAGACTTTTATACCGCCCCCTCTCCCCAAAGGAACTCTAGGCATTAAACACCCACATGCTGTTGATATATCCCTCTCTGCATTTGAATATATTGTATATGAATACATAGCATAAAATATAGCATACATTTCATAGGCTGCAAATTCTGAGATTCATGTTAAACTTAGTTATAATATTATCAAGAAAATATGGTCCTTTTCATACCATTTCTAAATAAATCACATATTAATTATTTTGTTAAATAATACGACCATGCTGAGGTACATAGTATGTAGGATGTTTTGAATCTTCTCAACAATAATTGCAACCAGATTCAGTATTAAACTTATGTTAAATAGGAAAGAGCGCTACTTTGACTGTCTTTCTAAACACCAGTAGATATTCTTATTCCCTCGTCTAAGGTAAGGACTGAAAAGCATAAACTAAAAAGAAGGCTCTGGCCACCTCCTTGAATTATGTAGGAGTAACTCTTGAGACAAAAACACTAACGACAGATGCATGGATGAGTTAATTTTATTTGAAGGAGACAGTTGTCAATCATTCAGCTATCAAGACATAAAGGACTTTTTTAAAGCAAAACCAGTATTTTTAATGGTACTCATAAATTTCATGTAAGTCAATGCAGCAGTTTGCAAAATTGATGACACATGGTATGGAGAGATTTCATTTGTCAAATGCACTTGATATGCTAAAATCTACATCAACGCCACTTAGAATACCTTGCAGTAACTGATTCTATAGGTAAAATGATAAATGTAGAAAAGCTATTGCCAATACCTCATGTTTCAGAAAGAATTGCAACTGATGGATTAATCATAGCTGAGCAAAGCTTTTCATAGCTATAAGCTACATACTCTTATTTAGCAATAGTCTTGTGTCTAGGACAACACCTAAGTTGCATGTTCAATATCTAGGGGGTTGCTACAAAGAAGAGCAGGTCAACCTATTCTCCAAAGTACCTAAATGCAAAACAAGAAGCAATGGATGGAAACTAACCAAGGAGAGAACCAGCCTAGAAATAAGAAAAAAATTCCTGACAGTTAGAACAATGAATCAGTGGAACAACCTGTCTCCAGAAGTTGTGGGTGATCCAACACTGCAGATTTTAAAGAAGAGATTGGACAACCATTTGTCTGAAATGGTATAGAGTTTCCTGCTTGAACAAGGGCTTGGACTAGAAGATCTCCAAGGTTGTTATTCTGTTATTTAATGAGAATAAAACAACCCCCTAGCAACAGGCAAAAGACTTCAGATTCTCTGAAATTCAATCTCAGGATGAAGATTTAAAGCCTTCAAATACCAGGTCAAGAATTCCACTGTGTCTGATGAGGTACAACTAAATATTATTGATTTGTAGTAGGTTACATCTTCCAGTGGCTTTATACAGATATTAAAATGAAAAGAGAGAAATGCAATCACAAGAGAATGCTTTCCACTCCTAATCATCATGAGCAGCTGAGAAAATATGGTTGATGGCATCGAAGACTGCTGAGAAGTTCAAAAGGACGTCTTGAAAAAAGTGTACTCTCCCATGCAGATTAAAAGTGTACTCCCCCATGCAGATTTCAATAAAAATAACTAGTAGAACAATAAATAGGATTTTCATTCCATGCCCAGGTTTGAATCTTTATAGTATTGTAAGCATTTTCTTCTAGAAAATACTTCTTCAGGATGCGTCACTAGAATGAGAAGGCAAGCAAAGGCAGGTTTATTGTTTCATTGGGTGAAAAATTAAATATGATGATTGGAATTCTGCAGAGAAGTTGGTAGCTTAATTGTTATGGATAAATTTCTACACTGTGCCTTAGTTGAGCTCTAAACAGCAGAACATGATCTTCTTCTGGGGAACAGGAGAGGAATGTGGGATAAGCCAATGAAAGAACTGAAACAATAAATGATGTATGCAAAACTAGCTGTGCAAATTTTCTCTTTTCCTATAGGAAGGTTTGTGTTTAAAGGATTCAAGAGCATAAGTGTAAAATGGCAGATTTTTTTCTCCTTTACTAGAAGTTGGTGAAAGATACAGCCTGTATATTTATACCTATTTTATTTTTATTTCTAATTTTTATTTTATTTTTATTTTTATATTTATTTATTTGTTTGTTTGTTTGTTTGTTTATTTATTTTGTCAAACATATAAAAAATAACAGGTATAACTATAAACATAAATCTGAACACAGTAAATGGGTACAAATAAATGGAGACAGTAGGAAAGGGACGGTAGGCACACTGATGTGCTTATGCATGCCCCTTACAGATCTCTTAGAAATGGGAGGTAACAGTAGACAGTCTTAGCTTAATATGGAGGTTTGGGGATGCAACAATACAGTCAGGTAGTGCATTCCAGACATTGACCATTCTGTTGCTGAAGTTGTATTTTCTGCAGTCAAGTTTGGAGCAGTTTACCTTGAGTTTGTATCTATTGTTTGCTCGTATTATTGTGGTTGAAGTTGAAGTAGTTATTGACAGGTAGGACATTGTTAGTGGATAATTTTGTGTATTACGCTTAGGTCAGACCGTAAGTGGCGTAGTTCTAGGTTCTCTAAGCTCAAAATTTCAAGCCTGGTGGCATAGGGTATTCTGTTGTGTGTAGAGGACTTTTTTGTGAAATACCTCTGGACCAGTGGTGGGTTCCTGCCAGATCGCACCGGATCGCGTGCTCCCTTTCGGCGCTAAACCTGGAAGTACGTTCTTGCCCCGCCCCCTGCGACGGGACGACGCTTGCCTGTGCTCCACCAGCTCGGCTGGGACCGCAGACGTTTCTCTGCTCAGCAATGTCTTCAGTGGAGCGGTGGCAGCCTGGCAGGCTGAGCCTGCGTCCCTTTCAGGTGCTCCGCTCCGCTGAGGAAATGTCTGCGGTCCCAGCCGAGCTGGTGGAGCGCAGGCAAGCGTCGTCCCATTGCCAGGGGCGGGGCAAGACCGTACTTCCGGGTTTAGCGCCGAAAGGGAGCGCACGATCCGGTGCGATCCGGCAGGAACCCACCACTGCTCTGGACTCTCTCAATTGTATTAATATCCGATACACAGTGCAGATTCCAGGCAGACAAGCTGTATTCGAGAATTGGTCTAGCAAAGGTTTTGTATGCCCTAGTTTGCAGTACAATATTATCAAGAAGAAACTTCGCAGAATTAGGTTGAAACTCTTACATCAAGGCACTGAATTTTTCCATAGGTAACACTGATACAAGTGGCCCATAATTAGGTCAGCTATATTTCGCACCCAAGAGTATGGTTCCCAATAAGGCAAGCAGTGTGTTCCAATCTAGCTTTTTTTTTTAATGGAATGCCTTCAGATATTCAGATTTCAACTTTCCACCCTGATATTTGTGATTCTATAGCCAAATGTGTTCTTTATGTAAATTATTATTGATTGGACTTCTTTATAGAAAACTATTTATAAAATTACAATATTAACATTTGGTAAACATTTGCTTCAAACATTTCAGAGATTTTTTACAGCCTAGCTTACTTCCCAATTTGTTATAAGCATTCTTTTTTTAAAGTACTAGATATTTATGCACAGAAAACTACATTCATTACCCTGAAGTGTTTTAAGTGATTTTCACTGGAAACAATGTACTTGTATATATTTTTTTACCAAAAATAAAAAATAAATGAAAGAAAAAAATACATTCAAATCTGTCAGCTAAAACATGATAAGGAAAATACTGAGTTGCTATTTCATAATGGGATTTAGTCACATAAGTGGAACATCATAAATAATCTCACCAAAATGCCATATGTATTCTAGAGAAGCTTTTAACTAATAGCTCCTTACAAACAAATGAGATAATAAAACCCAGCAACCAGTAAAATGCTTTTGTGGCTTTGGAGGGTTTTTTTTCCTATTAAAAATCTCAGAGTTATTAGATTTTTCTCCCAAATAAGTCCTTCAGTCTACAGTATTGTAAATCCCTAATCCGAGGCAACTAGAAAATCTATTTTCTTTGACATCTGAAAGGAAGAGGAGCTGCTTTCACTGTTTCGTTGTATTATTGAACCTCTTTCCCCCTCCCTCCTGCTGATCTGCAAAGAGCCCATGAAATGAGACATCTGAGATTCAAAGGCAAATGTCCTGGAGAGTCAGACATTGGAAGCCCTGACCTACTTTTCTGATTCACTCAGCAGCTTTCCCCTGTCTCACCTCATCTTTTCATCCTTGATCCTGGTGATGGGCAAAATGTTAGTTCTGGAAATCCCTAAATCCATCTCCTTGAACTGAAGAACTTTCTAGCAATGGTACTTTGATAAATGTTGTTAGGATCAGAATCCATCAGACTTTCAGACAAATATATTTCTCACTTCTGAAGGAAATATTAAGTCCCCTTTGTAACGTTCCTGCCTCTGGAGTTGATCGAATGTCTGCGGCAGAAGGTGTTTTAACAATAGCTAGATGGCTATCTGATGGAGATGCAGTAGAAGTGGATAATCACACAGGGGAGGGGTTGGATTTCTCTTCCAACAGGTTACATTTTGTGATTTCTTATGCTACAATGGGTTTGCTTTCTGAACTGAATTATATATAATTTTCAGAACATTGGTAGTCTTGTTTTCTTTGTGCAGCACAAAATAGGTTTGTGGACAGTGGAAACTGATCTTCTTTGTGTGCCTTTTAGTACTTCTGCAGTCATTCCCCAAATTACTAAAAATATTGGGGGAAAAACTAAAATTGTAAACTGCCCAGAGTTATCATGTGGTGAAATGGGCAGCTAATAAATTTTACAAACAAGCAAACAAACAAAGAAAGAAAGAAATAGAAATCAACAAGGAGAAAATGTGGCCGGATAATATTCAGTGGTGGACTCATCAGGGAGACTTACATAATCCAATACCCATAAATCTGTTTTGCCCTGCACCCTTATAGGGAACAAAATTATTTGATTTCAAAATTTATTGAATTTAAGGGAGAATATCATTTTACCATCAGAAAAGGATGTTCTTGCAAACATTTGACGTTATGAAGTGGGCAAGGAGAGCATATGCACATTCATTGTAAATTCTGTCTCCCTTCTAGTTTCTATGCTTTAGTTAAACCCTAAAGGAAAATTAAATGAAGGTTTTCATTTGTTTCCCCAAGTTTGGAAGTATGGGCAGCCAGAGAGGTTTCAGATGTGAAATGAGAACTAATACCAGCAAACTTTTCTATGTCTAAGCAATATACCTCAGAAATGCCACCAAGAGAATTCAAAAATAATTCTCAAATATTCTGAAAATCAAAACAACAAAAGCCTGTTTTAAAAATAAAGAACGTGATCAAGAAAATGCAAGACAGATTTCTGAAAAACATTGCTTTAAAGATTTGAAAAGTTTTTTATGCGCACTTTAACATTGTAGTTGCCTTTGGGGAATGAGAAAATGAAGGAGGGAAAAAAATCAGGCTACTAGAAGGAAGATGCAGCCTAGCACAAATACAATAATCTCAGATCGGTTCACTATAGTTCAGAGAAAAAAAAATATTTTTCTATCTTCTGTAAATACAAACAATACAATCAAGGTTTAAACAGTGTGTCTGATGGTATTCTGCTGATGTATATCTCAAACCTGAGCCACAATTAAATCTCCTCTTTCCCTTCCCCACTTGCATCTCTCAAAATATTTCTGCTTTCAACTTTAAAACAAAAACAAGAGCCATATGTCTTAGGAAAGGAAAGAATATCTGCTAATGATACATATTTCAAGGCTATATAGACCCTGTCTATTTGTTTATCACATTTTGTATAGCCACCCATCTTATAAGAAAATGACTCTGGGTAATGTACAAAAAAAAAGAAAAAAAAAGAAAACCAATAAATACATACTGCTTAAAACATTATTGAACTCTGCCAACCATAATTCTGTTCTGACCCAGGCTGACTTAGAAAGCATGAGCAAAGTCTTAATCCTGATAAAACGTCTTTTATTTGAATTCCTTTCATTCACAGTCAGCAAGGCTTATCAAACAGTCTTTCAGAAGATTGTTTATCCACATGCACCTTATCTCGTTAGGAGTGCTACCAGATAACTAGTCTCCAAACACAGAGCAAAGCAAAACCTGGCACCGAGTTTCTCACAAACAGAATTTTCCAGACTGATGAACGAATAGTTTCCTGCAAAAGCCCATTTCCTGTTCATTCCTCTTTTGTTTCCTGTAGGAGGGGCAAATCAACTCCAAGGCGTGGCTTTACTCTTGAGTTGACCGTGCTTTCTTAGTTGTTCTTGTCTTTTGGCAGTTCTGTGCATGTGTGCACTGGGAACAGGCTCCAGTTGTTCCTCTGCTTCGCTGCTGTATAGCTCCTTCTCTGCCTCTGACGCAGAGCCCTTGTCTGAGCTTTCCTCAGCCCTCAGAAGTGGGCCCTGTTCTTCCCCAACCTCCTCACTGTCTGACTCAGCTGCCAGCTCCACAGGCCACTGCAGACCACAACAAATTCCTTGACAGATGGGAATTCAGTCACAGCTAACGTCTTATTTGAAAATCTATTCTAGAGCATACTAAGGGTATGTTCACTGACAAAGCTAAGCCCCATTTACTTCGGTGAGATTTTAGCATAGGTTTTACACACAGTACATAGGTTTTCAGCCTTAATGAATCCCTATTTAATGAAGATTTTGAAAATATACCTATATTCCTACTGAAAAACACAACAAAGCAGGGCTTATAGCTATTTTCATTGATATAATAATGTGGGTTTTTTTTTTTTTGCACTTTTGTCAGAAGCAATGAAGTTTTCCAGATTGAAAGGAATAGCCAGTGATATCATCATTACCCTGGGGACACCCAGCTGGGGGCTTCCTTTATTTCCCTGGCAGGAGCTTGAGTGAAGGACGAGCATTCGACCCTGCCTCACAGCAGCTCTCGGGTCTCAAACATGACCTTGCTAACCTCCTGCCCAGCCTCCCACTCGAGCTATTGCACCGAATGTAATAATGATGATAATAATAGTAGTGCCGAAAGAAATTTCATTTATTATTTATTTATACTTCTAACATAAGGCTTCATGACACTGGGCAACTTACAACAATTAAAAACTTGTATAAAAGAATAAATAGTAGTATAAAAAACAATATAAAAATCATACAAAAGGTTTATTTACTTCTGAGCCATATGTCTTTTTAACTGCTTGAACAGCTAAGCACTGATGTTTTCTCTTTTATAATAATACCTTAACTGATCCAGTCTGACACTTTTGCACTCACTGTTCATTTATTATTTACAATGTTAAGCAACAAGCTTTAGCAGTGTGTGCATTTTATAGGTGCCTGGCCAGGCTGTCAAACTGAAGTACATGCTTGAGAACAGCAAGCCTTGAAAATCTCATTCTTTATGGCACAGTCTGTTATCCTGTTATTGTTCCAAAATAACAATCAGTCTTCTGTTTCTAATGTATGCTAAAATGTGTGGGCTTTAAAATACACTCCACACTGCCAGCTATCACTTGCCTACTTATATCTACTTGCTCCATTTGGTTTCCGCTGACCATCTTGATAATTTAAAAGAAAGATGAAAATGAAGAAACTTTCTCTCACAAGATCAGCTGTTTTGTATATGGAGAAGAAAATGTTCCCTCTTTGTACATTTTGCTTAAAAATCTAATGATCAGTATTATTATTTCTGAATCATGTTAACTGTATTTCAAATACTAAAAAATTACAATTGGATGCCTATTGAGAGAGAGTGGATATTCCTACCCTTGTAACATTGCAACTCAAAACATAGCCTGAGCCAATAAGTATCCTTCCAATGAATTCAGATCTTCATTATCCAACATCAGTGCTGATGATGTTTCCTAACTGGGTAATAAGACATCTTCCATCAAACATCCAAACTCAGAAAGCACCAAGAATTCCATAGTTCAACCCTGAGCTATAGATATTGTCAGTGGTAGTTGACAATATCCAGCTGATCATCAGAACCAGTAGTTCTGATGATCAGCTGGCCCCCACACACCATCCTGTCATATATTTCTATTAAATCCTTAATTGTAATTAAGATGCATGAGGCGATCCGGTAAAGTACTAGTTTTTTATTCAGACTTAACTAAGTAAAACCATAACAAGAACAGCGAACTCCGGTTTGACAGCTATTTATATAGCAGCTGTCAAACCGGCAACCAATCAGAAGAATGTTAGCTCCCTCTGGTGACGCCTACCAGAATTGACCAATCCAGACATTCGGTGGGTGTTGATTGACACCTTATGTTTGCTAGCCTTAGACACAACACCGCTTTCCCCCAAGTTCGCGCAGGCGTAGTTGGATAGATAAATTGGACGTTTACGGACTCCTCCGGAATGACGCAAACACTCTGGTGGCGATGGGGGTGGCACAGCTGGTATGTCAGTCCCCTCTGGTAATGCGGGCTCCTTGGAAGGTTGTGAAGGTTCCGCCCTGAGTTGATGTTGGTTTTCCACAGGTAGGTGGGGTGGCGCTGGACGTGGATGGGTAGGCCTGGTGACAGAGGAAGGCGTGCATGGGAAGACAAATGGGGGCATGAACGGGTTTGGCTGGCAGGCGGCCAGGGAACTGTCCTCGATAGGCAAAAACTCATAACACCGGTCAATCGGGGCTTTACGGCGGCGCAGCTGGTCGATGTGGCGCCGCCATTGCCTTCCATCATTCAGGAGGACCCTGTAAGAATAGGGTCATGTTACTTCAAGTATGGTTGCAGGAACCCACTTGGTATGGCCTCCGAAATTTTGGGCAAAAACCCAGTCCCCACAACTGAAATGTCTAGTCTGGTAATTTTTGGGAACTGGTGGAGTTTCGTTATATTCTGGATGCAGCCTTTCAAGGCTGGTTCTAAGTTTCCGACCCATTAGGAGTTCAGCCGGACTCAGATTGGTCACTGGGCAGGGAGTAGAGTGTTGATTAATTAAATATTGATGAATTTTGTCATACAATGTGCCATGCATCATTCTGGCGAGGGCTTCTTTAACTGAACGGACCGCACGTTCCGCTCGGCCATTGCTGGGTGGGTGGAACGGAGCCGTCAGTACCTGTCGGATTCCTAACATAGCTAAGAATGATTGGAAAGAGGCCGAAGTCCACTGGGGGCCATTATCTGACACAATGACATCTGGTAGCCCATGGCAAGCAAAAATCAATTTAAGGACGTTAATAGATACCTCGGCTGTTATAGTGGGCATGGGAACCACCTCCACCCATTTGGAATAAGCGTCAACAATAATGATCAGGTTGGAACCCTGTATTGGGCCAGCGAAATCGAGGTGCAACCTAGACCAAGGGCCTTTTGGAGTTTCCCATTCCCTAGGCTCAGCTGCTGCCGGGGCTGGTCGTGCAGCTTGGCAATCGGGACAGCTGTTTACCCAAGCTGTAATAGATTCATCAAGGCCAAGCCACCATACATAACTACGGCCAAGGGCTTTCATGTACACGATCCCTGGATGGCCCTCATGTAACCTCTGCAATAATTGGGTTTGCAATTGGGAGTCTTAGGAACTACTACTCGGTGACCCCAAAGTAAACATCCCTGCACCACAGATAATTCCAAACGCCTCCTACCATAAGGCATAAAATTACTAGTCAACCCCTCATACGGCCAACCCCTGCGAACCCAGTCTAAGACCTTAGAAAGAATAGGATCCTGGCGGGAATGTGCTGCAATATCAGTGGAAGTTATGGGTAGCTGGAGTTCCTCAACAGCCAGACAGGGCAAATTGGAGTCGGGTCCATAGCCTTTAATGGCAGCGGACAACGGTTCAGCGCGTCAGCGTGTCCTACCTGTTTTCCTGGGCGATGTTCCAACCTGTAGGAATAAGCGGCCAAAAATTCGGACCATCTCAGCATCCTTGGAGACAAGATAGGGGGAGTGGGACGATCACCAGATAATATCCCCAGTAAGGGTTTGTGATCAGTCACCAGGAGGAAATGGCAGCCATACAGATAATCATGAAAACGTTTGACCTGCTATGGCCGCCAAAGCCTCTTTATCTATTTGACTGTAATTGCACTCAGTAGACGATAAGGTATGAGAAAAAAATGCAATAGGGCTTCTTGACCTGAAGGCATGTGATATTTAGAGCGCTTGAGCTTAAGGCCAGCAGATCTGAAACGAGACAGGACGTTCCGCACTTTGATGATGAGGTCATCTTTACAGGTGGCCGCAATTAAGATATCGTCAAAATACGGAACCACCCTCTCCAAGCCTTGGAGCAGCCGCTCAATAAGGCGTTGAAAGAGGCCAGGTGCGACTGAAATACCAAACTGTAGCCTGGTGCAGCGGAAAGCCCCCTTATGAGTCACAATAGTCTGGGCATCAGCAGATGCCTGGTCCACAAGCAATTGCTGATATGCCTGGGCCATATCCAACTTAGCAAAAATGCACCCCCTCCCCAGAGAGTGCAACAAATGTATCGAGGACAGTTCCCTGGCCGCCTGCCGGCCAAACCCGTTCACGCCCCCATCTGTTTCCCATGCACGCCTACCGGAATTGACCAATCCAGACATTCAGTGGGTGTTGATTGACACCTTATGTTTGCTAGCCTTAGACACAACAATTTCCTTCTTTCTGGCTCAGCTGATTCACACTGCACAGCTGATTTCTGCTCCTCCACTGTTCTACTTACCAGGGCTGCCTTAGAAGGTAAGCAGCTGAGCTTCAAAGTGCTGTATTTTGAATGCTGCATGCAAGTGTGTTAGCGCTCGCGATCACTGAACCAGTTGTTAAACCAGTTGCAGCCCACCACTGAATATTGTCTTCTATTGAATTTTAGATCTTCACAAGGCCTGTTGATTAACAGCAAAACTCCCACACCCAATATATGTATATATGCATATGTATATTTATGTATGCGTGTGTGTGCGTATTTATTATATATATCATAAAATATTCCAGGTTATGAGGTAATTGCAATTTTGTCTCAAGAAGCTGTATACAAGCTGATGTGCACTCATCTGTGCTTTATAACAACTTTGCAAGGAGCATTATAAATGCTACTTAAACTGAGTGTATGATGAAGTAAACTTCAAATTAGGGTTTCTTAAATGAGATTAGTTATATTATTCCAGCTTTTGGCAATTGCCACCCTGAATATATATTAGACTTCTTTCCACTTCTGTATTGACTTGTGTTACTAATAAACTTAACAGGCTAAAGCATCCTTGCTGTTACTACTATGAATCACTGATGGTGCTGCATAATTGTCTTTACTGTAGTAGCAAAAATGTAAATTAATATGCCAATCTTTACCCATATCAGAAAAATAACTGAATAGCCACTACTAAAGAAAAATATTTATATATACAGTAAATTCATATAGTCATCCACGTTGCACAAAGTAATTCTGGGCAGCATACAACAATAAATATATAAAGACAATTATTAAAAATTCATAAAAATACAACCATATGATACAGGAAAGATTGAATCAAATGCAATGCCAGAGCCTTCATAAGATGTTCACAGTCTCTTGAGATCACTAGACCTGTTGATATAGACTGGTCTTGAGATGCTTATGGAACATAAAGAGGGACAGGATAATACTTTTGTGTGGAAGAATGTTCCATAACATCGGCACCACAGCAGAGAAAGTCCACATCCTGGAACTGCTCAAATGTAAGTCCCTAATAGACAGGACCTGAAGCATGCTCTCTCCGCCAGGTCTAATAGAAAGAGAAGGTGTCATTGGAGAGAGGCTGTCCCTCTGATAACTTAGTCCCATGCTGTAAAGGACTTTAAAGATTGAAACCACAACTGTGAATTGGGCCTGGAAGCTGACTGGCAACCAATGAAGCTCATGCAGCAGGGGTGTGATGTCCTGTTGCAAAAGCATACATAACTACTCATGCCACTATAGTCTGAACTAGTAAACTTTCCAGATACTTTCCAGGCAACATACAATTCACTGCAGTGGTCCGATATGGAGGTAACTAGGGTGGGTAATGTGAGCAGAGCCTCCTGATCTAGGTTTGATGCAACTGGACACAATATACATGGTGCAAAAGCCCTCTTAGTAATGAGTGCCACCTGATCCTTGAAGAGTTTTGAATCCAGGAAAATCCTCAAATTGTGCACTAGACCAGTGCAGCCCTATCTACCATCAAAGATAACATAATCCTAGAATGGACAAGCCCCAAAACCCAAAGTCACCCAGTCTTGCCATGGTTCAACTGAAGCTTGTTGTACCCTATCCCCAATCTTTTCAACCTCCAGTAACAGAATAATCACACCTCACTCCATGATAACAGAATAATCATACCTCCCTCCATGGTAACAGATGACTGTATGCAATGCCTTTGTTTAGATGTTGAATAGGAAAGTTGAGAATTACTAAATTGTGCAGTTCCCCACATAGTAGGGACTGAGATTGGGAACTCTTCCCCAACCACCACTAACTGGAATTGACCCTGGAGGAAGGAGGTGAACCTGCAGATACCATATTGTCTACCCCTAATCCTCTAACTGATTCCAGAAGGATGCAATGGATAATGATATTGAAAGCCGCTGTGTGATAGGACAAGGATAGATGCAAAATCCCCATTCCATCCTCACTGAAAAGCATTAAAAAGCATTAAAAAACCATAAAATTGAAGAAGAAATTGTGAAAGAACAAATGGTAAAATGAATTAGATAAATGGGAAAAATTTGGGGGGACAAATTTAAAAATGACACTATCAGTTGCATACAAGGAAAACCAGTACAAAATGTTTTACAGATGGCACCTGGCACCAGTAAAGTTAGCAAAAATCTCAGCAAATACCTTCCCAAAATGTTGGAAATGTAAATCAACACACGCAACATATTATCACGTATGGTGGATGTGTGAGGAGGCTAAAAAGTATTGGAAAAGGATTAAAAATTGGCTAGAGTCAATAAAAGGAGTCAAAATAGATTGGAAAGTAGAAGTTTTTCTACTAGGAATAACGACTGCGAAATATAAAAAAGAAATCCAGTATTTAATTTTACACATAATTACGGCGGCAAGGATTGCCTTCGCTCAGAAATGGAAAAGTAGATTAATACCAAGCGAAGATGAAATAATAAGAAAGGTTATGGACTGTGCCGAAATGGACAAATTAACAAAAGAAATCCAGGGAAAAGAAGAAATCCAGGGAAAAGAAGAAACAGAATATTACCAGATGGGGGGAAAATATAACAACTAATGCTGTTTCTGCTCATCCTAGTTCCTGAATCCAGGTTTAAGGTAAAGATAAAGGTTCCCCTCACATACTATGTGCTAGTCGTTCCTGACTCTAGGGGGTGGTGCTCATCTCTGTTTCAAAACCAAAAAGTCAGCGCTGACCGAAGTCATCTCTGTGGTTATATGGCCGGCATGACTAAACGGCAAAGGCTCACAGAATGCTGTTACCAGTGGTGGGTTCCAGATCCCGTTGCAACTGGTACAGTACAACAGGGCCGGGTGTCCACCAGATGAACGTGCACAGCGTTACTGCCCATGATGCTCTGCAACACTCCAGCTGCTCTGTGGAGCGTTGCACAGACACCATAAGCTCATGCGCGGAAGCCCCATGAGGAGGGCATGGCCGGGCCCTCTGAAGCACCGTACCGGAATGGTACCTGGTGCTCCTGGCAGGCACCGGTATGCCCGTACCGGGGCATACTGGTCGTAACTCACCACTGACTGTTACCCACCAAAGGTAGTTCCTATTTTTCTACTTGCATTTTTTATATGCTTTCGAACTGCTAGGTTGGCGGAAGCTGGAACAAGTAATGGGAGCTCACTCCATTATGCAGCACTAGCATTTTGAACCACCAAACTGCCGACCTTTCTGATTGACAAGTTCAGCATCTTAGACACTGAGCCACCATGTCCCATGAATCCAGGTTTAAAGGGATGCAAAATATTCCACTTCTTTCAAGATCCTCTGAAATACTATGCAACCATATTTTCAATTACCTTTTCCCCAAAATTAGACACCATTAGACACTGGTAGAAAATTATTCTTTATGGTGGGGTCCAGCAATGGCTTATTAAGGATCAGCCAGAACCTCATTAAAAGATAAAGGAACAACCTCCTGTCTCAAAGAAGAATTAAACACTGCTAGAATCCACTAATATGCCCCCACAGGAAGGTGCATGAATCTAATGGCCTATGCTCATAAACTTAAGGATCCTGTCCACTTCCTCAGTCCAACAAGGTTCAAACAATTCCCAGATAACAGCACAATACCCCTTTCGAGGCAACTCCTCTGGGCCTGGACTAAGGTTAGCATTCAATTGCAAAAGAATTAAATTAATAATTGAGAAGTCCAGTATTTAAATTATTCATTTGAATCCATTTAACTATCGCATGTTAGCCTTGCCTTAAGGCTACCCTAATTTCATATCGGTAGCCTACAGACTTTGGAACTATTATTTGGCCAGCAAACACATGAAAAGGAAAATGCATTTTTCAAAAGTGCTTTATGTCAATATTATTAATTAACCAATATTGGTTGATCTTGAAAACAAGCAAGCTCAGACCTAATTAATATTTTGATGAGATATCCAGGGCTATTGGCTATTTTGAAAAATCATTATTACATACATAAGTAACAATGAAGTAATGATCTGCTGTATTTATGCTTCAAAGATCTCCAGGGAGTTATTAGGAATCTAAAATAAAATAGATTTTAATTTTACTTGCGTAATGCGTTTGATATACATTCATTTAAAACAACTTAAAGTCCTTAAAATAGTTTGTCAAGAATGCACAAGTTATGAACTGTCATTGGAAGTCTGAGTTTTCAAAAAAGGCTATTTTTTTAAAATATATTGGGCAAATGTATTTCAGATAAGATACTTTGATTTTTTTCTTCCTTTTTGTCCTAACCACTATTTATCTTTCTCTTTTATTTGTGTTTTCGTCTGTGATTAGATTAGACTAGATTAGGTCTGATTACATTAGTTGTTATTTGTATGGGGGAACTGTAGACTATGCCAATGTGAAATGCTTTTAAACTATTTCATAATGTTTCAGAAATCAGAAGCCCCGCTACAATTTTTTACCAGTGTTCTTGTTCTTAAAAAGTAGTGCCTTAGATCAGGAAGCTATGTATTACATAACTGAACGAGATAGCATAGAATGAATGAATTCAGTAATATAGAATGAACGAATATCTATGTTTCTTAATCATAGTAAATATCAGCTCTAATAAGGTTGCCATCCAATGAACATTTTTAAAGGACCAAGATGCAGAATTCTTTGAGATTTTCTGTTATTATTATTATACTTTATTCACTAAACATGAAGAAGTCAACTGAACATTCAAAAATGTATCACAAATAAAAGTGACTGGTGCTAATGGTTGATACGGGTTGCTGCCAGCATTCTAGGTATCAATCAAGTACCTTCTTAAAATATATGATGTTCCGAATAGCACAGTATTTTGCAGTTCCACTGGTGTTATTGCAGGAAGCTGCAATTTGTTGATGTATCTTGTAAAATTCTTGGACATGGTACCAAGTGCACTGATGACAATGGGTATCACTGTTACATGTTTCATACTTAATCGGAAGATTTTGATGGCCAGACTGCGGTATTTCGTGAATTTTTCCAGTTCTTTTTTTCTTTTTCCCCAGTTGTTGTTTTTGTTTTTGTTGTTGTAGTAGTATAAATGCTCAGGAAACCAGTTTTCTTTTTCAGTTAGCAAGACATACAGTAACTTGTATCAGAAGACACTGATCACATGAAATCAGGCACTTTTTTTCAAAGCGTGGCCATTTCTCTATACTTTCTCTAGTTTTAGTACTAATACTATTTATTACATATTTAGTATTTCAGAATATTGCTCAGTTTTCTTCAAAGTGAAAAAAAAACTTTTCTTACCAAATTTTTAAATAATATTAGCTATTATTAGGTATCAAATCTTCAGAGATATACAATACCATAACATGAATATGTCTCAGCAAAGGATGTTTAAACGGGTAGAATATAACAGAAGCATTACATCCCTATTCTAGAAAATGTCATTTTGAGTGACTTAGTTTAAAGTAATTCTCTAAAGGGCCACTTCAATCTTAAGTGCTCCTTATATAACCCAGTGAAACAAGGGGAATGCCACTGAGACGTTTTACAATACTTCTGAAGAGCTGCAGAGAGGCAGACTGATATATGCATATACATTATACATGAATATATACACATACACATACACATTTTGGGAGAATGCCTTCGAGTCAATTTCAAATTTTGGAAAATGCTTGGCCATGTCTCTGCAGTTTTCTTGGTAAAGTTTTTCAAAAAAAGGTTTGTCTTTGCATCATTCCTAGGGCAGAGAGAATGGGATTGACAGAAGGTTACTCATCAGTACTCCAGTATTCCTAAAAGCATCCACACTAATACATTTTTTAAAAATGGACAAAATCTTATTATAGTTTTTTAAATTGCTATTTATGTTGCTGTACAAATGGAATGCCAGCAAGAAATTTAAAGATCCATAGCCACAGAGCATTGTTTAAGAGTCACTGTCTTAAACATAGGGCATAGTCAAGCTTTGTAAAAGAAGAGGAAAATTCAGAGCTAAAAGGGATTTATCATTAGCTAAAGAGAGTGGAAAAATATATTATTTATGTAAATTCATAATATTCAAATGATTCCTCTTACTGAAATGGTTAGGGTGAACTGGGTGAACTTCTATTCTTTCTAAAGCCAAAATAAGGATAATTTGGAATACCTAACTGGGTAAAATAAAGAATTTTAATTTCCAATATTTCTTGTGATATTCTCAGAGACCAGTTGTGCTGTTCATGCACTTTTTTAATTAGCCAAGGGTTATATGTAATTATCCTCTTAATAAATAATCACTTCTTTAGAATGTTTTCCTATCTTCTCACATTTCAAGTACATTTCAAGGAAAGATATCATTAAGGAAAATATGATGTGCAAGAGAAAGCAATAACATTGGTAATAGCTTCAGCTATTTCCACCAATAAACTAAGCTGCTAGTTCTGTTAGTAGAAATAGGGTATGACTCTCAAATCTATTGCTACAAGATGTATTGTGACACAAATATTAGGAACACAATTTTCAGTTATAGTCCCAAATGTGGCCAAGAAGGTGTAGATCTGAACAATCATGTTTTAAACTAGTCAACATAGCAGGTTGACTCATCTGCTTAGTTTTAGCATCATATCTACATTAACCTTTGCAAATTGTATCTGAACCAAGAATAAAAGGATCTGTGCAGATAAGGAAATAGGGGAAGGGAGGGTGGTGTCAATAAATGTTAACATCCTGTGTGTAGAGTACTAAATGTCAACATGTAATCAAACCTAATTTATTATTGATTCTGTCATATTCCTTGGAAAATATACAACTGTTTCTCTACTTTCATTAAGCAGATACGGTACTGTAAACCTTCCTCCTGACATTTTATATTGAAATAGACAAAAGGGTGTTCTTACAAATTGCACTCATCTATTAAAACAAGAAAAGCAGAAAGTTTCAGAATGGAAGAAGAGATGCTGTTGCTCTTGACATTTCATTTATATTTAATGAAAACATCTTAATTCTTTATTTGCTTCATTTATAACCTATTTTCCTAATCACGAATCTAACTTAGCATGGGTTTCATGTATCTTTCAATCACCACTTTTTATCTTTTTAAAAATAACCATTTCCGGGGTAATCACTGTGTCTTGGGTTCTTAGTTTGTGTATATTTGGTCTACATTAAAAATTACTAATGCTTGACAGGTGATCTAGATTTATGCGGTCAGAATATAAATAATTTAATGTTATAATTCTATTCTAAGGGAAGGTGCAACAAAGCACGCACTAATAGAGTTTGTAATGGCTTCTTTCCTGGTATCAGGTTCCAAAAACAAGATGTTTATATAAATGGGATATGGGTCTGAACTCACACTAACATTGTAGGATATAAAATGTTTATTTTCCTCTGTGCAGCTTTATTAGATTGGATATTTTGTTTTTCACATTCCAGTGCTGCATGCTAACATTATGATATATTAATACATAGTTATTTATTTATTTATTTATTTTATTCGATTTCTAGACCGCCCCCTCTCCCCGAAGGGACATAACATTCACATAACATACTGTTTTATATAAGGGCCATGTTATTTAAACATCAGGAAAGTTATGTATCATCTAACTAAAAATGTCTGGAAATGAACTGGGACTTCTTATGAAAAAAGTAGTCTATGAAATCAATTCATGCCTACCTGAACTAATGAAGAATAAAAACAGTATTTTAAAATCATACAGTCAAGTTAGTGTTCATGATATTCAAATATTGTAAACATATGCCTTGAAATTTCTGTTAGTAAATGTATCTGAAACATTTAGAAACAGAGATGCATAGGTCAAACTCTTTTCATTTCATTCATCTAATTTTATTCTTTCTCTTTCTATATCTTGGTCTTAGTTCCTTATATAAAGTACAATTTTACGGCTTTAGCTTTGAAACCTCATTACCAGCTATCACAAGTGTGAGTGGAACTATTCAAGGAAATTATAGCAGAAAGCCAGTCTTCAATGTACAGAGCATTTTAATAATCTTGAAGTACAGTTAATGAGACTGCTGGGGGCTTCCTAATACGTGTAAAAATTCTTCCCATCTTTGAAGTATTATTATGCTCTGCAGTCATTTAACGGATAATTTTCACTGACAGTAGTTGAAATGAAGAATCTCAGTTTGAACCTACCAGAAGTTGGAAGGGAGCTAGAATTGGAAGGGACAATTTAAAATACTAAGTCTAAATGCCTGCTTAGTGCAGAAATCCCAATTAAACCATACTGTTCTTGAATACTTCCAATCAAGACAACTTCACCTTTTCCATAAATTTCCACTGCACTGACATTATTGTTAAGTGTTGCCTTCAGGTAAGTTTAGACCATTATTTCACATCCTGTATTGCTTGATATTAAAGAACTGGCCATGGAATGTATCTTTGCATCAACCATTGTATAATGTCCTTCTTATGAGGCCTCTCTTTTCAAGACTAAAGATGCTTATTTTTTACAACTTCTATTGTATTAATTATAAAGCATCATTTCCACTGTCCCAATCAACTTCCTAATTCTTTCTTTCTAAGACATAATTCTATTTTCAACAGTGCTTGAGTCTATGGTTTGTTAAACTCCTCATGGGCAAATATTTTGAAAAGTTACATCATCAAGGTCAATTCAGTATTTTGTTCGACAATCAGAAAAATTACCACAAATACCATAATGTACAAATGATACCTATACTATTCACCAGTTTCAGTAATTACTAACTATGTACCTTTGCTAATTAACACACATACACACAAATATTCCATGCTCCAAATATACATTGCAGGTAGCATAAATATAGGAAAGAATGAGAAGACCTTGATTTCCACTCACACAACATAGGAATTTCAGCTTTCATGCCCTCTGTTAACCACTTAGGGCCCATTAACAGTAGTTCTCTTCTGAATGAAAACTAACTGGTTATCATTTCAAAGCGGAGTGAAGTTTCAATTAAGTGAAGCACAATTGAAATATAAGCCCAAACAGCCATCTTCACTTTCTTAACTGTGCAGTGATTTTGATAGAGTTTGTGTTGAATTAATCTCCACACAGAGAATATTATTTTATATTATATTATCATGGAGATCATAACAGATTTTCACAGACAAATATCGATTATAAGATTGTGATGCAAGGAATTCAAGTTACAGCCAACTTCTAAAAGGATTAAAAAATTGTCTCTAAACAAATACATTAGCAAGTTTTTTATAAGGCTATGCCAAATAAATTAGAACATTTGGTAATAATTAAAGAAAGAAAGAAAGGGGGAGTGTAGAACATTTTTTCTTACTTTGGAAATGACTAAACACAAAGGATGTAGTGAATAACCTATAATCTCTTCGTCCTTAACCCAGTCTTCCTCACAACTTATAGATCCAGCTTCCATGTTTGACAAGGTAATTGCAGACATTATGCTGTATGATATGAGAATAGCTATTCCTTCTCATAAAAAAGGTAAAATCGAATTTTACAACGAAGTTTTAAAACAAGCAGAAATTATTTTTGATATATCCAACAGTAAGAATTCCCAATGATAAATAAAAACATCTGTAATCTTTCTTTCTTCCTCTGTCTTTCTCTCTCATTTGGGAAGTTGTAGCTGACATTCAGTAGCTATGAAGCAGAGCAAATAGAGGATTGTCAAAACATCAGTTTTGCTAAAGAGCTTCAGACAGAAAATGAAACTTAGCACACAAAACATTGTTAATATGCATTTTCCTATTTTTTTCCTTTGATGTAGTTAGTGAAAGGTATCTTAATACTTTAGAGGCAGAAGATAACATATATCGTGTTTCCCTGAAAGTACAACCTATCCCAAAAGTAAGTCTTAGCTTGATTTTTACATGTGTGCCCAATATATGTCCTACCCCAAAATAAGCCCTAATTAAGACCCCACCCACTTCAGGGTGCATGGGTAAAAAATAAGCTATGGTGGGGATACAACCCAGGGTGGCTGGGTAAAGATTAAGCTAAGGTGGGGATGGGGAGGGCGGAGCTGCCCTAATACTTACCTTTGGACAGTTGCAGACAGGCCTCACAAACCCTGCCTTGGTGGCCCATTTCTTCTGCAGCCATCAAGGCCAGCAAGGCTTTCCTGAAAGCTTCTGTAGCCAATAACAGAGCTTAGGATCCATCCGGAGCTCTGTTATTGGCTGCAGAGGTCTTCAGGAAAGCCTTGCTGACCTCAAAAGAAGTTCTGAAGGCCTCTGACAGTGAAAAGGTGGCTGGGGGCAACACACACGAGTGAGGTGAGTCAGTGGATGACACCCCCCCCCCAAATAAGAACTGGTGCCTTTTTTAGTAGCAAAAAATATAAGACAGGGTTTTATTTTGGGGAAACATGGGTACAAATATTTGCACCACCTACATTTATAGATTATTTTATCAATAAAAAGAAAAAGACAACATCTCCAGTGTTATTATGGATGACAAAATATGATATGATATTCTTAATATAATGGAAAATTCTTCACATTTATCAAGTTAATCAGGATAATCATGTCCTCCTTAAATCTGTATATAAATTGGTAGATATTACCACATTTTGTGATGGTAAATTCTGCATTTTAACTATATGTCATGTGAAGACTTTTCCTTGTTTTTTGTTGTCTAACCTGTCCCCTCAGGAAGGGGAAAGGGAGGAAGGAAGGAAGGAAGGAAGGAAGGAAGGAAGGAAGGAAGGAAGGAAGGAAGGAAGGAAACTATGTGAAAATTAGGCATTTCTGATGTACATTTTTTGGCCTAAATTAGAAAGCCCAAATTATATCATTTATATAATTTGTTAGCTTAACCTAGCATTGTAAGTTATCAAATTTAGAAATTGATAGATGCAGTCATTTGCTATTTTAATAATTATTGAACTCTTGAATTATTGAACCTGGCTAATAGTACATTGTTCACATAGCTTTAATATGGAACAAAATCTTTGCTGTTCCCAGCCCTCGTTTATTAATAGGCAGTCAAGAACAATATAATTAATGATTCATTGATTTAGAAATATTTTCATTTGCAGATTACATGCAAGTTATTTTATCAGAGGTCACTCTAGGGCCGGGATGGCGAACCTATGGCATGTGTGCCACAGATGGCACATGGAGCCATTTGTCAAGGCATGTGAGGCATTGCCCTGTTAGCTGGCAAGTGCACATGTGCGCACTGGCCAGCTGAGTTCAGCCTTTTTTAAGGCCATCTTTCACCCTCTCCAGGCTCCAGAGGCTTTATAGGAGCCTGGGGAGAGCGAAAAGAGCCTCCCCACAACACATCCCTAGGCCCTCCGGAGGCTTCAGGAGCTTCCCTGAATCCTCCGGAGTGCAAAAAAAAGGGGGGGGGGGCTATGGACAAAGCGGAAGTTTGGGAACGGACTTCCGGTTTGCTCATAGAGTCGGTTTAAGCCCTCTGGAAGTTTCAGGGACCTTCGGGAGGCTTCCCTGAAGCCTCTGGAGGACTAAAAATAACTCTACGAGCAAACCGGAAGTCACTTCCGGTTTGCTCGTAGCGTGGGTTTAAGCCCTCCTGAGGCTTCAGGGACCTTCAAGAGGCTTCCCTGAAGCCTCTGGAGGGCTTAAGCCAGCCCTAATAACAAACCGAAAGTGTCTTCTGGTTTACTCATAGGGTCCTTTCTAGTCCTCCAGA
The DNA here is from genome assembly GCF_964273705.1 of Natrix helvetica. Taxonomy (NCBI): domain Eukaryota; kingdom Metazoa; phylum Chordata; class Lepidosauria; order Squamata; family Natricidae; genus Natrix; species Natrix helvetica. The sequence continues at coordinate 39,510,488 of NC_138550.1, read as the reverse complement.
GGCTTCAGGGAAGCCTCCTGAAGGTCCCTGAAGCCTCTGGAGGTGGGGCAGGGGATGCTGTTTTCACCCTCCCCAGGCTCCTATAAAGCGTCTGGAGCCTGGGGAGGTCGAAAAAAGCATGGGAAAAATGGGAGGGGAGCACCTCTCATGCACACATGCGCACTGGGTATGTGTTGCACCTTGCATTATGGGTGTAGCACACCCACACATGACCCCCCCGCGCTCCCCCCATGGCACGCTAGCCAAAAAAGGTTCACCATCGCTGCTCTATGCAACTTTTAATTTATTACAGTTAGCAAGAAATTTGATACAAAAGAAAGAAGGTTGAGGCAAAAGATGTTGGATATCCTGTCTGAGCAAAGTCAATGTTTTATTATAGCTCAAAGACAAGGATAATTACAGAAGAATTCCAAACCATTTCTGAAATAAATTGATTGGTAAAATAGCATCAAGGAACCCATTTAACTAATCGACTTATATGTGTATTTCTCTCTGTGTCTCTCTCTGTCTCTCTGTCTCTCTCTCTTTCTCTATGTGTGTGTTTGTGTATGGGTGTGTGTGTACACATCTTATACACTGAATATAGCAATTTTTTGCCTCCAGAAACTCCGCGCCGCACATCCTGTTTTTGCCAAAATTGGGCTCATTTTTTGAAAAAATGGTGCATGCAGAGAGTTTGGAATGGCTGCCGTGTGCTCCTGGGGGCTGGGGAGGGCAAAAACTATTTTTTCTTCTTTTCCTCTTTGAAATCTTGGCGTGTCTTACAGTCCATCTTACAGTTCGAAAAATGTGGTATATATCTCACATGTACATATGTACACATACTCAAATACAATAAGTACACATAAATATATACATAATTATAGGATACCAAGGAAAATAGTTTTGCAACCAATAATTCTATAAATTCAGCGCTTCTCTTTATACATTATTTTGCCTCAAGCATATCTACTTTTTTAATACTTGGATAAAATATTTTCTGCTGAAGTTGTTTTAAGTGGACTTTTTTTTTAAAAAAATAATCCATTGTATTTTTACAGTCGTTCTAACAATGATACATAGATATTTAAAATTTGACAATGGCTACATAAATTTTCCACTGAAGCAATTCACAGAGTACTGAAAAAAAAATCGGAATGAAAAAGGCAAAGGATAATTAATCATTAAAATATTTTATTATCTTTTGAAAATTCAACTGTTATGTATTTATTCAATGATATACCATCAATATTTACATATTTTTTCAGTTCCTCAAAGGAACAAACTAGAACTTTGAACAAATATTAATTTAATTATTTATTAATCATGCTCCTACACTTATTAAATCAGTCAAGTAGGGTCAAGACTGACATCCTATGACCTCAATGGCAGAATCCCAGATACCATTGAATAACCTCAAGCAAAGGCATAGTCTTTAATACAGACCATCAGCCCCATCAGTTCTCTAAGGAACATGGTTAGATTTTTCCTAATCTTATGCACTCAACCTCAACAGATCAAAAATGGGGGAAAGACAAGGTAGGAGGGGCAAATCTTTATGTCAAACACCTTTAAGGATCTACAGTGCCCTCAGATGAATGAAAACATTAGCCTATCTTTGATCTGATTTAGCTTAATTCCCTTCACTTATTTAATGAAAAGGAAACTAATTTCATTTAGTAAGAAAAAAAGAGAGAAAACTATGGCTAACCCTCAATTTACCACTACAATTGAGCCCAACGTTTCTGTTGCTAAGAAAGACATTTGCTAAGTGACTTTTGCACCATTTTACGACCTTTCTTGTCGCAGTTGTTAAGGGAATCACTGCAATTGTTAAGTTAATAATTCAGCTGTTAGATGAATCTGGCTTCCCCATTGACTCTGCTTGTCAGAAGGTTACAATAGGTGATCCCATGATCCCAGGACAATATGGACCAGCTTCGAAGCATCTGCATTTTGATCACATGAACATGAGAAGTCTGCAATGGTCGTAAGCATAAGTCACTTTTTCAGTGCCGTTGTAATTTTGAGTGTCACTCAATGAACTGTTGTAAGTAGAGGACTACCTGTATTCAATTAGTAAACCAGTCACTTCCAACCTGCTAGCCAGTTTCCTTACAATTTCAGCCTGAGTTAATCCGATACTAATTTTTCCCCTAAAGGGACACATATTTGCTTGTTGAAGTAACCCCCTTTTAGGTGTTATGCTATCCAGAGCACTTACTCCTGATAGAAACTCTTGTTATGATATAATTAGCTTCAATGCATCCACTGAAATCTGTCTGGCAAGAGTGTTTGTTGTATACTGGCGGTTTTATTTAAGCCAATATCAGTGATGTCAATAGAGAGCTTTCACTCAATATTTGTGTAAATTAAAGCTCAGGTTATGACAGCAATATGGATTACTAACTCAAAGTATCAAATTTAAAGAATGTGGGTGTTATCTATATAATATATGATAAAAAGGAATAGTTTTTAGCAATAAGTATAATAGTACTAGTTAAATATATGAGCAGGGTAAGCTTCTAAATCAAATAGCAGTTCACTGAAGGAAAACAATTGCTTACTCGCAATCCAGCAGTTTTGGAGTGCCAGCAATCTTTCAGCCAGAGGACAGAACTGCTTGCTGTGATATATTGTAGGGTTGATGCTTGAATTACCAAGCCTTCACCTCAAAGGACTTGAACAACAGTTTCTATTTGTCTGCAACTTCATTTTCTAGCAATTGGATTAAGCTCCAGCCCCATTACATGGTATCAGATTAAGCCCTACTACTTTCACCATATTATTCAGTGAAATCAGCTTTTCTTCAGCATTTGCATTTGCGTCATTGACATTAGATAAATAAAGGTTTGTATTATGGTCCTGGCTCATATGGTAGCTACCATGGCTCAATGGTGAATGTCTTCAGAGAAGCCACTATCATTAAATGGTTATCTGGAAGCAGTGAGTCACCTGAACTTCTCTTGTCATGAGCACACCAGATTTGTAATGCCCGAATGGGTCTTCTGAATGCAACAGACCCAGCAGACAGAACAATATCATGAAAACTGGACCATGAAGAATGATCATTGCTTACATAAAAAACAACCACACAATTTGTTTTACTGTACATAGTTATTAGTGAAACAATATTGGGTGAAGATAAAGGGAAATGGTCATCATAGTCGTCTAATAGCCTAAGATGAAGCCTAGAAATAAAATATCTAAAGTGTTTAGGAATCTTAGGAGAAAGCTCTATACATCTGATAGTTAAAATTAGCCATTTTTTTACAATGTAGAATGAATTTGTTTAAGTCAATTTAAACAAGATATCAATGTATTTTTATATAATGCTATGGCACATTGCTTGCAGTTTAAGGGTATCATTTTATTTGAATTGCAATTGTTAATGAATCTTTAGAGTAAGAAAATGCTAAGATGAGTCTTGAAGATAACATAGATGGCTGCAGAACTTAGCATTCAAAAAATTTGCTTGCTAGTAATTTTCTGGTTACATTTCTCTACTATTACTGAAAATACTTTCTGTTGTGCTTCTTAGAAATGAGACAAGAAAGGAGTTAAGATAAGTGAACTATTAATGAAGTTCTATCTGACATATTTGTATTTATGTACTTATGTAAATGCAGGCAAAATTAATTCTGATTTGATAGATTTTATGCTGAGTATGTTGGTAAGCATAAATATGAACGAACTAAATCTGAAGTTGCAAAAGCAGGTCACCTGGGATAAACACAGGTGTGTATGTGTGTGTATATATTTGTACATTAACACAAATCCACCATATCTTTGGATCTAGTATGATGACAAATAGCATACAAAATTTAGCCTCATTAAAAGATGTCATCCTCAAACCCTAAAATGTAAAGACACTCAAAATAATAGAATTTATTCATACCTCCCTCCCTCACCCACTCTCCATTTTTATCGTACTATCATTTTCAATAGCACATGAAATATAAATTCCACCATATCATCATCTTTTCTCCCTATACATAAACACAAATGAAACACATATTTATACCTATGGGTGTAGTAAAGGAATTGCCTGAAAAGCTAATGAGATGTCATGCATTTAGAACAAGGACTCTGCAGATCAGGCAGTGGCTAGTGAATAATTGTGTTTCTCTGTAATTAAGCTAAGCATAACAACATGGGAATCATACATGGATAGTAAAATACAGAAAAATTGAATCGATGTTTTTTGTTTGGAACACAAGGATTTAAAGGTGCCACTAGTCACTCCAATCTGTAAACTATATTTTCAGGGTAAAGATTGAATTAATTTATAAGGACAATCCATTTCTAGTAAAATCAATATCTGATGCCAAAAATGTATCAAACTCTTCCATAGTATGAAAGTCTGATCTTTTGTTGAGAATAATTTTTGGCTATTAAATTACAAAATCTATAAATAATTCTTTCAATTTAAAAAGAAGGAACTGCCTTCAGCTTTATTTGCAGAAGTAGAGGTTGATATTTTCTTTTATATTAGCTATATGTCTGCTCAAGTACTGTCATTCATAGCCAAGTAAAAAGGTTTTATTATACATGGCTGTATATTATTTTGAAGATTATACACATATATGGACGTACACATATTTAATTTCCTGCAGGAATAGCATTTTGCACTTGAACAAATCAATAATAGTTCATTTGTTGACATTATGTGGTTTTCCTGTCAGCATAAGTGTCCACAGATCATTAAGTAGTAACAAGATTAGTTGCCATGATATTCCCCAAAGAAGAAAAGCAGGGTCAAGAATGAGTCCAAGGACACTACTTATTAAAATGATTATGCAGGTAAAGCAAAAGATAAGCTTTTGATTTGCCCAGATCTCCTAAGTGCTGTTCTATTGTACTCAGCTAGCAGAGATGATCCTTTAAGCTTTCATCTGAACAGATTTGGAGACCCAGAGGTGTTTTAGATAGACTATTGGATCATAAAACATGATCTCTATGCCTTAATTTCCTTTTGCAGGTGTAAAGTAAGGACAAAGAAGAAATAAAATCTTTCATATTTATATAGCATTATTTAAATAGTACTCGCTATATTTATATTATTATTTTCAAATGATCATGTCTGTAACCAAGGCCAAGATTCATGGAATGTCAAATACATGCATACTCGGTGATACTTTAGAGGAACTGTAAGAGCTTCAGACTCTTGGTGGGCCTCATAAACCCTACATAGACAGCAATATCCATTCCTTAATAGTACAATACAAGTACCTCAAACAGAAAAGAGAGTTGGAAGGGACCTTGGATGTCTTCTAGTCTAACCCTCTGCTGAAGCAGGAGCCTATTATTACACTGGTTGTCCAATTTTCTTTTAGAAACCATACATGATGGAGGACCCACAACTTCTAGAGGTAGGCCATTTTGACACAAAAGTTAAAATAAGCTTATAGAAACAATCTAGTGAAGAACAGCTTTCCTTGATTTCATGATTAAGGGGGGAAAATCCAGGCATAGGAACTATCTTTCAGGTTACATTTGGATTGCCCCACTTAAAGCATATTTCCACTTTAAGTTTTAAAACTCCATTCATCCATCTACAACAATTAGCTACCACCACCTACCCCCAAAATACATGCTTTGAACCAGAAGTGTAAGCTCAAAGTCCATATTCTTGTTCTGTTTAGCAGGGCTTACCTGAGAAAACAATAAATATTTAGGTAAGCTAAAATGGAAGAGGGCATTCCTTTTCAAGCTTCTTTGAGTTTAATCAGTGGCATAGCATCCTTGGTCTGGTCTGGGCCCGAGGAAGCTTTGAATTAATGCAGAAACTTAACTTCCTTTCTACCATGCATGAAAATGTTTTCTCCTCCATCTGTCACTTAAGTGGGGCAAATCAATTGACACAGCCAGATGAGACCGAGCAACCATTCCATTAGCCCATGAAAGGGACAAGTGATCCTTTCATGCCTATGGGAATTGTCTTCCCCGGCAGCTACTTTGCAGACTTTACAGAACCTGCTTTTTTTGCACATTAAATAATATTTTTTATCAGTCCAGCCACTACTCCTCCCACTCCCAACAACTCCCTCTCCCTTTCTTCCCCTCTATCTTTTACCTTGGTTGCTGGAAACATGACTGCAGCCTCCCAGGCACATCAGCAGCAGCACCAAAGGAAAGAACAGGTTAAATTTCCAAAAGAAGCCCTTCATTTCACTGATGTCCATGGCTGGGACCTCAGACCTTTCTCTTGGTCCTACACCAGGACTGAGGGTGTCAGGTTCTTTGCCTGTCCAGGCTAATAAGCAGTGTGGAAGCCCTGAAGGAAGGAAGAACCAGGTTCACAGTTGTTGCCAAAGCTGAAGAAATAGCAAAGGAGGGGAGGAGGTGTAGTGGGTTGGAGAAAAATTGCCCCGAGAGAGCTTCCTTCCCCTCTAAAACAGTGGCTGGAGGGCAAAGGACATTGTTGAGCCTGTAAGACTTGAAAGGCGAACAGCTTAGCCGGAAAACTTTCCTCGGTTCGGATGCTGTGTGTGTGTGTGTTTGTGTGTGTGTGTGTGTGTGTGTGTATGTGCGTGAGTGAGTGTATGTGTAAGCGTGTGTGTATGCAAGAAGGATACCCAGGCTGATGTCGTCCACTTGGCTGCCTTTCTTCCGTTTTGCTTCCTTTTCAGCTTCTCATCATCATCAGGAATCGTTTCACTGACGACCCCCCGAACGACTGCAGCCACCGCCTGGGGAGCAGCCTCTCCACCCCTTTGGTTGATTGCCCATCCCCGCGCTTGACCATAAGGGACAGCGCCGGGACAGAGAATAATTTCCGAGCCGAGCCACAAAAGGTTTTTCTCTCTCTCTTCTGCTCACGATAAGCTGCGCCAGTCGCGGACTAGAAGGTGCTGAAACGCTGGACAGTTCCCCGCTTCTCCTGAGCCGTCAAGAAAACTTGCCAAGCAGGATTTCCCAGCTGCCGCGACGGACTCCCCTTGGCTGGGACGGAGGCTCCTTGACGCCAAGCACTCGCAAATCAGACTCAGTTGGGCTGCTTCCCTTCCTCACGCCTACTGACATCTCCGTTTTTTCCCCATCGGCTTTTGCTTGGGACTGAACGAGTCCTTCCTCCCCACCTTTTCTTTTCTGGAGGACTGTGCGTGCCAGTGGTATATCAAGCCAAGCAGCCCTTCAGAGTCACTCCAGAGGAACAGGATCAATAGGCTATCTGGCGTCCGAAGCGGCAGGAGGGCTGCTGAGGTTTTCTGAGCCGGCAACCCTTGGAAGCAGCAGCCACTGTTTGCTGCAAAAAAAAAAAAATCCCGATTCGTGTTTCTCTTTCCTTCCCTGCCAAAAGACGGGTGGGAGGAGAAATTACATTTGCACTGGATCTTTAAAGGTTTGGGGTGGGGGCTGGAGGGAAAGAAGCGAGAGAAGCAAGGCAGGAAAGAGGTTGGAGTTTTTTTTTTCACCTGCTCGGTTGTTCTTTTGAGAAGAGGTGAAAGATTGGTGGTTAGCTCTTGGAAGAGCAGGAGGAAGAAGAAAGAAGCTAGTTCAGCTTGATAGCTGTGAGCAGCCTGCAGGTCAAATGCAACCTATTCGGCACTAGAGGGGGTTAGTTGACAAGATAAAAATAAATAAATAAAATAATAAATAAATAAAATCGCTCGGCTTTTGGAAGGCAGTAGCAGCTAAACTTTAGAATTGCATTAGATAAAAAGATACTGGTAATCCTTAGGGCATGGTGGCAATTTTCTATCTTTAGCTTTTTCATCCTTCCTGGGGACGAGCAACTTCCTGGTCTGTAGAATAATGATTTCCCAAGTCTGTTGGGATGTTGCAGGCTAAGGTCATGTACAAAATGATGAGTTTCAAAGTTGGGTCAGGCAATCATGATATTGTCTTCAGTGAACTAAACCTATCAGGTTTTTTTTCTTACATGTCCAACAGAGGAAGAAATAATAAAAGACTGATAGATGCCTGTCTGGTGGTTATTATAGGAGCCAGCCAGAAGGTGAATTAAAGGAATAGAACAGAAATAAACAAACAAACCCCGAACATGTTTTCATGTTGTCAGCAGTGTTAGCACTTGAGACGGTACCATGGAGAAGGAGATGGACAGCAGAGAAGATGCTGAGAAGTACTTCCTAGATCACAACAGCAGCAGCTTTAATGTGTGTGAAATACATTAAATGCAGTAATGTGTGGGAAACATTGCCCAGGAAGACATCACTCTGGATCTGAACTCAACCTCTAGAAAGGCAGATACTGTTGTGTAAAAGCAGTAGTAAATATATTTAAGGGATCGTACTAGTTGATTCTAGGCTTAGATGAAAATGAGAAAAAGGAGCTCAAAAAGGCCTCACCTAAGAATGATGTGGAAGAAGTTATAAAGGTATGAAGAGTACAAGGAGAAAAAAGACCAAGGTTCACAACCTGAGAGAAAGAATCTAGGTCTAGAATGTTAGAGATAAACAAGGGCAAAGAAGGTTTCACATAAAAACTGGTAGGTAGATAAGATATTATTACCAAAGGTAATAAAGTTGGGGAATGAAAAAAGAATGAAGAGCCCCCCTCCCACCTTATCACAGGTGAGGAGAGGGCAAATAATACAACAAAAAGACATCTTTAATAGATTTAGCATGGTATTTTGACGGGAGGTGGCTAGGAAGAGAGACCAAGAAGGATGATATATGAGTCTGTCTTGTAAGCACAGAAATACAAAATTTATTTATTCATTTAAAACATTTATATAGTAACTCATATAACTGGATGGCCCCTAATCAAAGTATGTAATACATTTAGAAAAATAGATTTCATAGAAGGGCTATTGGAAAGTGCATCAATTGGAAGAAATAAATGAATTGAATTTATTTAAATATGAGGAAAATCAAATAAAATTGTTTCTTTTACATTAATGCAAGCTAAAGAACCTCAAAAATTCCATTGTATGGGTCATTATTTAGCTTATTGTGTGAATTGGTATATTTGTCTTTGAGCCTGAACTCTGGGTCATATTAGATAGCAATGCTGAACTTTCACAGATATGTTCTTCAACTGATAAATCTAGAGGCAAAGAATACAAAAACAAAATAAAAATATCATCCATTTTATATTTTATACTTTACATAATTATAAATGAGCTAATATATAAATACCCACATCAGATGCCATTTTGTACATATCAAAAAGTTTACTTTCAGGCATACAGTAAAGTTATTCACTCTGCCTTTTCAAGATTATTTAGCAAAGTTTGAAATCTTTTCTTTTTATTCTATCAATCTTTGTTATAATTTAAAGTTAACAGAATACATTCAGATAATAAACTAAAAGATTTTTTAAATGATACTTTCTGATGGCAGTTAAAGTCAAACTGCAGATACAATGAAGTTTTTAAAACACTGTACAGGAGCTTTATAGAACTATAGAACATGAAAGAGTTTAGAAATCAGTATTGTAATAAGACTGTCTAATAGAGTGATACAGGTTCAATCTATAATCTAGAAATCTTCAGTCTAAATTACATTTCAGAATGAACTCTGTTCAATATGAGTAATGCAAACATGAAACACTTTGAATATTTAGAAGGATTACGTGCAATAGAATACAATGAATACTGAACTTGTGTAATAAAAATTGGTATGGCTATATTTAGTACTGGATGGCAAATTTTCTTTACTGTACAGTCAAGGAGATTATGATTATGCCTGTAGACTTTTCTTCACAACAAGTTATTATTTTCAATCAATGTTTGAAGGACAACATGACAAGAAAATTGAAAGAACTATCGGCATGTAAGATATAGCATATAGTGTTACTGAGTTGTTATAGGCATATGAAATTATCTAATTTTGAGTAATGATACTACTCAAAGTTGTAAAAGGCATCCAGGTCTCTGGCAAAAACTTCCTTAATTTAGAGACAAAAAATCATTTTCATAGATAGATAGATAGATAGATAGATAGATAGATAGATAGATAGATGATAGATAGAGATAGATAGAGAGAGAGATAGATAGATAGAGAGAGAGAGAACTGTGTATAAAGGTTTATAAACATAGAAGCAAAATAATATTTACATGTACAGGTATGATGACGTAATAATGTTGATATAATGACTATAAGGTGTTGTAGAAGGAAAATAATAATAATTTAAAAAAATAAAAAAAATCATTTGCAATTAGTGGGCAACTTCTGAATCTAAACCCACAACTAATTGAATCACTCTATTACTTTTGAAAATATAACAATATTCGAATACATTATTGCATTTGGGAAATTCAAAGCTATTTTTTAATGTTTTGACCCCTCCTAATGAAAAATTGGTGACTAATGTGTCCCTCACAATGTGGAATATAAAATCTATAAATAGTGCTTTCTATAACACTTAGGGTATTTTTCTATTTAATAATGTTCAAAACCAACTACAGATTTAAGACACTTGTAATTTATTTCTATGTTACTGCTCACAAAGTAGTGACCAGCAACATGGAGGAAACTTGCTTTCACTATCAACTTCTATAGTGGTTGAATTCCAAATAGCTATTAATTAGAGAAGATCTAGAAATAATGCAAAAGGACAATTAGAAGTAACATTCAGTGGGGTGTATGTGAGTATATGATTTTATTTTGTTGATTGTTTTCTGATTTTCAAACAATAATTGTTGATGCTGCCAATATTTATATTATTTTAATATTAATTCAACTGTATAAATAAACATTATAGTATATAAGCATAATAATCATTTTGAGAATGCACACACACACACACACACAGAAAGAGCAAGCGGGGGGGGGGGGAAAGAGCACTATTGTCTGTGCTGGGAATTGGAATACAAATTTAAAACCATTTCATACAATTATATTTTTTAACAGAAGCTCTAGATTCAGAATATAAAAGATTACATGCTATGTTATTAGCAATCACAATTTATTGCATTTTACAAAAAAAATTAAAATATATACCGTACAATGTTTTATTTAATTAACAAAGATGAAAATTTTAGTCACTAGATCTATCTTAACAGTCATAAAATATTATTTTAAAACCTTACTTGGATGCCAATGAAGTGGTCTTATTATTGTGAAGAGGACACAACCTATTTATTATAATATATAGAAATTTCATTAAAGCAGTAATTTCTACCTAGTATACATCAATACTATTTATATACATCGTGTATTGGCAAAGACACTTTGTAGTGCTACTCAAGAGAAAGAAGGACTATTTTTATTCTTTATAAAAGATGTAAATCAAAATGACATGTTGTTGTTCTATAAACATCACTTTAGAATGTAATGTTTAATAACATTTGATATTTTAAAGCTGAATACACTTTATTCTTTAAAATGTCATTGTATTATATTTGTTAAATAATTTATTTTTTAAAGTACATTATTTACTGCTAAAACTTTGAAATATGGAAAATAAATAATTGTAATAAAGACATATATATCAGTCCAATTCCAAATTATAATGAATCATTCAGGAAAGTTGAGACAATAAGACAATTCAATATTTCAAATTCAAACTGAATAAAGTTAGAGAAAGGTGATTATTAAATTCCAACTTAAAAGTCATACAGATAATGATTAGACTACAATTCTAACAATGCAGTTTATGTGTTACGAATTTGTTTTTAAATGTGTTCTTTTTACAAAAGAATATTTTACAGTAGGTCATTCGGCATGACAAAACAGTTAATAAAAGGAGCATACATATTGCAAAAGCATTTAATATCCAAATTTTAATTTCCGGATACTTCGTTTTATATTTTGCTGTAGATTCAGCTATTATGTATATTCCATATGTTATGATGACATATATGCACACATGTAAAAATCTGTCTTGGTGTACATGTTCTGTCTCTGTTTATTGTGACTCTTTAGCATCATGGATAATAGTTATTTCAATAAACCCCAGAGCTTTAATAATAGCTTTCATGATAACTCCTTTCATTATTGCCTTCTGTGCATAGTTAAAATATTTTTACATCAATTTATTTTGGCTGTATATTCCAGTATGTTTCTGAAATAAGGTGGATGGAGAACATAACTTTCTCCTTATTTTAATTAGTGTCACACGAGTGGCAGTTCCTTCAGCTTCTCCTTATACTACATCTCTTATGCTTATTTCCCTAATTCAAATCTCTACTTTTAAAACAATTATTTTAAAAAGCATATAATAGAAATTGAATGTGATGAGACAGATTTAAGTTCACACATTTTCTTGTTATGGAATGGTTCTTTTTTCTTGTGGCTTGGATCTTTTACAACTAAAATGAAACTAAATCTTAAGTACTTCTTCCACGGCTATTCATGTCTTGCGTAAGAATCCATAAAAGCTTTTTTTCCCCTTCACAAATGGAAACATGAGAATTGTTATACAGTTTTCCATCTGACAGTTAAAACTTTTATTGAATGCTTTTGTGCAAAAAAGCACAGTAGGGACAGAATCAAACAGGGTGTGTGGGAATCGGCAAGATATCTAAATGACCTGATCTTCCCAAAACAAAGAATAGCTTTCTTCAGAGCCAGATCTAACATTCTTCCTTCAGCACTCCTCCAGGGCAGGTATAAGAGAACACCTATAGAAGAACGGGTTTGCATATGTGGTGAAGGAGAAGTGGAAGATAATTCACATGTTCTATTACACTGCGAGCTATACTGATTTTGTCTGCACATATTCTCCCCTTATTAGAGAGATTGCCAGGGAGGGCAGACAATTTTTATCTAGGCTTTCTCCTCCAGGACACTAACCCGGTTACCACATATGCAGTGGCAAGGTTCTGTGCTGCTGCAATGTCCATAAGAAAAAAAATTGCTACAGAAGTATAGTTGTCATCTTGTATCAATTATCTGGACATATGTCTAACAATCTTTGGACCATTATATTTACTCCTATACTTAACGGCATTGCACCCAGGTAAATCAGGGAGTGACCGGAACAATCTGAGAACATGTATATTATTTTCCACTTTTAACGTCAATACTTTTTAATTGTCAGTACTTTTTAACATATTGTAAAAAACTAATGTGTATTGCTGGTCTTTGACCATAATAAATATTTATACTTATACTTTTGTGCAAAAGTTAAAAAACAGCAAAATATGAATTTTTTAAATCTAACTTTTACTGCTAAAATTTGTGCAAAGAAGTGGCGTTATTTCATTTTACCATTTATCTTTCAGGAGAAATTCATGCATGTCTGTATTTCTCCCATGAGAAATACATGCATGCACTAACACACATTAATTGAAATTTCAAATGGTATTCAAGTATTAATAACCTTTTAAAGCTTAACAGTCTGTTTGGAATAATGTTTCTAATATAAATAGGCACCTGTAATATTCTATAGAAACATAACTCATCCATTGAAATATTTCTGCAATTCATCTTCATAAAAGTTGAAATAGAACACCTGCTCTATTTGATGATGAAGACAACAGCCAGCATATATGACATTTCAAAGAGTGACAAAGCAGCAAATATTTGCTTTAGAATCCTGGAAGAAAGCAAGACCATCAATCAAATGAAATAAGTTAAGACCTAATATAAAATATTATTACATGGTGCAGTTCTATCAAATTTAATTTTGAGAAGACTTATTTAATCCAATAAATATTATATCTCAAGAAGCGTTCAAGAAGTATATGGCCACTAAATCATATCAAAATTCTAAACTTATTGTAAAGTTTGGGGACTGTTCGAAACCATTTTTATATATTCTATTTGAATTTCATAGCACTGTTACTTTAAGAAATAATGAGGAAGTATCATAGCTTATGTGATTTATGTTGCTTTTACAAGAGAAGCATTTGGCTAGAGGTTGATTGACATAAGCTACAATGGAATCTGCTGAGAGATTTTAATCTTCCTAATTGTTTTTCTCTCCTTCTTTTCCATACAAGTATCTCAGAGGTGAAAATGAGAAAGGCTAGAACAAAAAGCAAATAATGTGAACATCCAAATTGAATACATGAAGGCATAGATTTTTGCCCTTATCAAAGTAAAGCAAACAGAATGTATGTACAGAAGTTGACATTGTGTTCAAAGAATGATTGTCCTTTCCTTGTTCTAGATCACGGGTGTCAAACCCACAGCATCATGTTACAATCATGATGTTTTTCTCCTTTGTGGAGCTGGGGTGAGAGTGGCCTACACATGACACATCTGGCCTAGGGCTGCCAGTTTGACACCCCTGTTCTAGATCACCTTAACAACTTCAAAATGTCTGGACTTCAGCTCATAGAATTGTCCAGCCAATGTGCATGCATTCATATTATGCTTGATTATCATATCAGTTGTCATTATAAGATACATTGCATAGACTTGCTGACATTGTTTGAAATAAAAAGGAAACAAATTATTCTTGGGTATGGCATAACCCCATAGCATTTGCTTTATCTAGTTGATTTTTTTTGGTTATTTTCACACACAAATTTCACCTTCTTGTAATTAGGTACAAAACCAGTGATTGCCTCACATGTGACAGACAGATCCTCAGCTCTATTCTCCCACATCAACATTTTTCCTGTTTTATTGACTTGATTGCAGAAATTTCATCAATCCTTTAAAAAGGTTGTCAAGGTAAGAGCAATAACAAAATTAGAAAAATCAAAAATAATAAATATTATAAAATAAAATGCATTGGAAGCATCCAGACCTAAAATCCAAACAGAATCATTTAAGGGCCCTTGGTGCTCTTTGAACTTGATTGTCTTATGGCAGATGTTTCATTATCCAATGCTAGCAATGACCATATTACATAGTTTGGTTAATGAAACATCTGCAACAAAACAATCGAGTTCAAAAAGCATCAAGGACCCCTCATTTCATCCCTGAGCTGCAAATATTCTCCTTTATTAGAACCATTTAAGACCTTACAATTCAACTGATATACAACATGTACATATGATACATTGGCTTCTCTCCTATTGAATCTAAAAGGAAGGAAATAAGTAAGTTAAATAGTTTTGAAAAGTATTCCAAGTATTCATTCATTTTTATAGGAATATTGAGGCACTAAAGATTTTGAAACATCTATTATCCATTAGTTTAGAATCACCCCTTTAAAGTTCTTACATACTAGCTATTCCTTCTCAAATGCTCTGATTTCCTGATATTTTTTTATTTGTCATTTGTGCTTATTTTTTTAGTATTTTTGGCCCAAGAGGTGACCAGAACTGTAAATTACATTTGACATGTATGGTACATTACACAGTATTTTTCATTTATTATCAAATAATTACAGATGTCTATACAATATCCTTTTTAGAAGAATGCTATTGGAGTTCATTGCACCCAATATTTTCAGATTATTCTTAAGCAAGGGAGCACAGAAGTATCCTTTTTGTCAAGACTTTAGGCAGAAATAAAAGAAAAAAATATGTAATTAATAAATTGTAGATTATTGGGATACTTTCTTTATGTCTAGGGTTTATGGGTGTGTTTTAAACAAACAACTAAACAAACATGAAGTTTTTAAAACTTTTAGATCATACCAATACAATAGCATATACACACCAACAGGGATACTAAAATGGCTATACTGGCAGAGAATTTAATATTTATTTACATTTATATTAGAACACAAGAAAAGACTGCTCCAAAGTTGTAATTAAACCCATTTTTTAATTTTTCAAAACTATGATTAAACTTGAACTAATTAAACTTGTCATTTGATTAAAAAAAATATAGCTTGAAATGTAGCACACTGCCTAAAATAATTGGAGTGGGGGAGAATTACATTTTATTACTGTAGACAATTTTTCCTATAATTATTGGTAATTATTTAACAGGCTTTTTAAAACATAGTTATCTCAAATGAAGTTAAATTAACCTTTTACTTTTAAGATATATTGTGAGTTTCTACAATTACATGGAAATCTTTGGTTATAAACTAATGTGAACAATGAGGCAAAAAGTGTCATTATTCACCAGAAGACATCAGTAAACCTGATATATGTATTTATACTTGCTGTTAGTAAAAACCATTTGCTAACTCTTCTTTGAATTAATTATAGTTCTCCACTTCTTATTCAAGAATTTCTTATAAACTTTTCCTTTCTACTCTGTCATTATCTGTTGTGTCTGTTCTATTTTTTTTAAAAAATATAATACTTAACGTAGTAACCGTGGTAGACGCTTACACATAAATTACAAACCCTATTGCTTAGATCAAATTTCACAATGGAGCTCAAAGCTGGATCATCTGCTTCAAAAATAAAAGTCCTAGATTAATTTCCAAGTAGACATGAAACCCAATGGAAAAGCATTGTCAAACATGTCAGCAGTACTGTGATAGATAGATCAATAATTTGACTTGATATAAAGCTATTTCCTATGCTCCAGGTAGGTCATCACATAGTGCAATGCAACAACCACTTTAAAGTCATCTTTTCAGGGCACTGCAGAAGATTAGGATAGTTACCGATAAGCCCAACAAGTAAATAAATTATGATTCATTGGAGGTTCTGTTATCAGAAAGATTAGTGCTTCTATTACTGGCAGAACTTATCATTGTTTGCTACAGAGTTACTAGTTGGGTATTGCTTACACATTGTTTTGTCTGTATTTAAACTGGTGGCCTCTGAGTCTAATCCATGCCATGTTGGAGGGCATTTGAACAATGTGGGGAAGGATTTACTAGAATTTGCTGAATGCATGGCTGGTTCCATTCACAGGCATTTAGAATGGATTTGTATTATATAGACCAGTTCAAAAATTAGAGAAAGGGGACTTGAACTTCTATCTGGCTTTGATTTTCCATCCAGAAGATTTTGCTACGCTTAATGGCATTTGCTTTGAGATTATTCTGATGTATGTATAATATGAGAAACAGGGCTACAAATAAATGAAGACATCGCTGACTGTATGAGGTGGTGAGAATACATCAACTGAACTTGATCAGAATATGTCTGGTTACTGATCAGAAACTTTCACTGAATTCAGAGCACTTATTCTGTTGCAACTGTATTAGCAAATTACAAAAATAGCTTTGTTAAGCTTTTTTTGAAATATGAAATTTTTATTGTATCATCTTACAAATTGTGCCTTTTATTAGATAATATATCATTATTTTCAGTTTAATAACATTTTGATTCTTAAGTTTAATTTATCAATAGAATGTTTAGTAATGCTATATTTACACATTATGCATAGCTCCTAAAGATTTGTTTCAATGTACTTCTCTTGATACTTTCACTTAAATAATTAATATAAAGAATGGATGTAACCTTAATATATTACTTATCTGAAAATAACTTTTGCCCTTTGAAACCAAAAGGAATGAATATAAGAACATAGCAATACTAGGAACAACTGTGTTATTAAATATATTATTGTTAAAATTCATACTTAGCCATTTCAATCAGCTAAGAAAAGTGAGGATTCCATGAGTATTTATTTTTTCACTGTATGTGTGTGTGTGTGTGTGTGTATGTATGTATGTCTCTCTCTCTCTCTCTGTGTGTGTGTGTGTGTGTGTATGTGTATATATATGTATATGCATATGCATATGCATACACACACACACACACACACACACACATACACACATATGTTGCATTTGTGCTGATAAATAAATAAAGGGAGACTAGTATAGATCTATTTCAAGCTATTTAGCTCTCATCAGCTAGCCATACCCTTACTGGATTTGAATCTGGGCTGTATTACATATTAGGCAGATGTATTAGCCACTAAGCCACAGGCTCTCCTCCTTATCAGCTGAGCCAGAATTTGGGCATACCAGGGGTTGTAACACAAATACATACCTATTTCCCTGGCTCAGCTGATAAGGAGGAGAGCCTGTGGCTTAGTGGCTAATACATCTGCCTAATATGTAATACAGCCCAGGTTCAAATCCCAGTAAGGGTATGGCTAGCTGATGAGAGCTAAATAGCTTGAAATAGATCTATACTAGTCTCCCTTTATTTATTTATCAGCACAAATACCACACACACACACATACACACACACACACACACACACACATCCTATCCTATCCTATCCTATCCCATCCCATCCCATCCCATCCTATCCTATCCTATCCTATCCTATCCTATCCTATCCCATCCTATTCATAGCTATTCATATGTACTATGAATATTAGGAAAATTAGGTTAGTATTCATGAGTTCATACTAATTAGACTTGACCCTGGTGTCTGCATGTATAATGCATATGCATGTTTCCCTGAAAATATGACATGTCCTAAAAATAAGACCATGGCACATTTTTCGGGTGGGCAAAAATATAAGCTCTCCCTGAAAATAAGCCCCCTGGACAACCCTCCCCTCTGGCCAGGCAGAGTGCCACTCACTGACCTAGTGGTATACCGAAGGTGCCAAGCCACAGGAACTGGGAAGGGGGGCAAAGGCCCTTGCGTTGCTTAGTGCCTTTGGGATATCGCTAGGTCAGTGAGTGGTGCTGTGCCCAGCTGGAAAGGGGGTTTCTGGGCAGCTTCTTTCTTGCGAGCGGGCTTCCAAAGAGCCAGGCACAGCCTCAGAGGCAAACGGCTATGTTGTGCTCAGCATCCATGAAGTAACCAGGCTCATGAGCAGCCACCTGGCAAATCCTCTTTCCAGCTGGGCACAGCGCCATTCACTGATGTAGGGGTATCGCCAAGCTGCATGAGTGTCTGTTCACTGCCCTGGCTTCTGTGGCTTGGTGCCTTTGGAATGTCCCTAGGTCAGTGAATGGTGCTCTGTAGGGCTGGAGAGCGGGGTTGCGTGAGTGGCCCAAACTTCCAACCTCACAATGCCCTGGCAGAGCCAGGGCACCACCACTGCTGCCACCACCCACTGCCGCCACCCCAGCATGGCTTTTTCTGCAGCTTCCAAACCATGGACGTAGGCTGCCAAGTCTTCCGGCAGTGCCGTTCTGGGAGTATGCTTTATGCTTGTGGGCTGGCTGCTGGCAGAGCATACTCCCAGAGCATACAACCATAGAGCGTACTCCCAGAGCAACCACTGCCGGAGGACTCGGCAGCCTACTTCCGTGGTTTGGAAGCCGCAGAAAAAGCCATGCTGGGATGGTGGTGGCGGTGGTGGCAGGCTGCGGCAGCAGTGGTGGTTCCTGGCTCTGCAGGGAGAGTTGGGCCAGGGCATTGTGAGGCTGGGAGGCACATGAGCAGGGAGTGGAACAGCCGCTCACGCACAACCCTCCTCTCCAGCCATGCAGAGCAGCATTCACTAACCTAGGGGCATTCCGAAGGTGCCAAGCCATGGGAGCAGGGGGCGGCCAACAGGCACTCACACAGCTTGGCGATATCCCTAGGTCAATGAATGGTGCTGTGCCCGGCTGGAAAAGGGATTGCCGGGTGGCTGCTCATGAGTGTGGTCACTTCATGGCTGCTGTGTTGTGCTGCTGCGACAGTGACACACAGTCGTTCATTCCGGAGGCTGTGCCTGGCTCTTCAGGAGCCTGCTCACAAGAGAGCAGCTGCCCGGCAACCCCAACACAATAAGCCCTTCCCTGATAATAAGGCTGAAGCCATATTTTGTGGATCAAAAGAAAATAAGACCTGTCTTATTTTCGGGGAAACACAGTATATCAATATATACCTAGAAAAATTCTGCATCTTTATCAGGGAATAGTAGCATGCATGAAATGAAAAATGTAGTTTATTTCCAAAATATTTAATTTCAAAACAGTTTCAGTGCTCAATGTTGTGCCAGAACAAAATTCAAGGCATTTTGATTGTTTCAGAAATAAGTCATAATTATATTTCATATATAGTTGTTCACTTGTATGTCATCTCAAACCTGTAAGAGGAAATAAATGAAGGTCCATTCTGGAGATAATTAACTTACGGAAAGATTGCACTGTGAAATATTTTCATTTTTTTGTTTAACTATTTTAAAATTTTCATAAGATTAGAATTGAAATAAAGCTTTGCTTTGTTCTTAGAAAAGGCTGCTTACTTTACACTGTTAAACAGTCCTTAACCAACAAATATGCATTCACACAACACATGATTGCTAATTTACCTCAATTGGCACTTATTTAGCAGATAAAACAACAAAGCACAATCTCACCACACCCCTTTCTGGGAAGAACAAGTAGAAGTAGCCAATTAAATTCTAGTCTTTCTGTGGATTCCTGCATTACAAAATATATTGTATCAGCAAGCACACATACAATACTACCCAAGGCTCTACAGTCAGCAACCTAATCACAATCTGAAGAGCCCAAAGGACTAAAGGAGCAATCACTCACAGTTGGAGTAGAATCAGCAAAATTACACAACAAGGGGGCAGGAAGGAAGAGCAGGCACTCACTGCCAATGCCAAGCAATATTCTTCATTCTTGGCATTCTTACATTCACTCTTGAAATGTAAATAAAAAAGGCACAAGAATGCATACATATTAAAAGCACTGAATACATACATACTAAAGCTTTTGGACAAATTCAGCATTAACAATATTTGTGTGTGAAGTATTGTCTGCTTGCAAAGTCAAACAAAGTCTAGTGCAGTATATATGCAACCAATATGGAACTGCATCTGTGTTGGCTCACTTGATTTTTCTTTGTTTTTGTTTTAATACTTTAATACCAATATTCTTAAAAATTGAAAGAAGTATTTCCAGAAAGAAAATGGGGAGGAAAAAAAGGGTTTTTTTTTCCTTTCTACTGGAAAATTAATCTATCATCCTATTTAGAAGGATCAACGATAAGTGGGGGGGAAAAGATTCCAAAAATTAGGATGACTTCTCGGTCATCCTCACGAATAGTTAAGAAGGTGATGGAACACACCGTTAACAGGGTTAAGCATAACACATTAAAATATACTATGCAGAGATCACAGACTTCATTTATATGGACTTGCTTTTTACTTACACAATTATATATAAATCAAACTTTTCCTTAAAACTGATGATTTCATTCTGAAAACTTACAATATGCATCTTTCCAAAGTAAATTGTTTAAAAAAATGATTGATGACATTATTTCCTTGGTATGAAGTTTCTGATAAGAATATTTATGATTACTCAATTTGATATCAATTTTGTAACCCCATTACCTAAAACAATTATATTTAAAAATCCAAATTCATTTCTAAATTTTGTCTAGACATGATTAATCATAATGACCTGAAGTGTAAGTTTTACTTATTTGAAGTGATTTCCATATTCAACATAACATTTCTTAATTGATGGAAGAGGAGATTTCTCTCTCTCTTTCTTCTTCCCTCCCTCCCTCCATGTCTCTTTTCCAAGTACTTTTCCCTGTTTTTCAATTCCTAAAAGATTTACTAACAAGGGGAAAGGTGAACATAAAAGAAATGTATGGCTTTTAAAAAGGAACTTTTAACTTGATTTTAGCTTACAGTAAAATGTTACCCCTATTTCACTTTTTAGCTTTTGATCTGGACTCTTCATCTTGTTATATCCATCTCAGAAAGAAAAACAAAAGAAAACAACACTTTCACTGCAACTTTCATTGACTGAACTTCAAATGTTTGTTCTGGTAGGAACTGTAATAACTAGTCAGTGAGAGCATCACAACTGCTAAGATTACTTTGAAGATTTCTTACAAGTCAATGTGGTGATTGGATGAATGACTTTAGCATAAATTTAGTTCTAATTGGTTTAGCATAATTTAACATAGTTTTGATCCAGTATTCAAATAGAATATTATTCTATTTAAATTTGCAATGTATTATTTGACAAGAAGTCGATTTAGAATGTTTTGAAATCAAAACTTCAATTTAAAAAGGGGTTTTCTGTAGGTTATGATGGAGAAGCACTGAAATGCTTACAACTGCTTTATTGCTTGCCAAAATAGAATAAAAATAGGAAGAAAGACAATACCTTTGAGTGTACATTAATCCTGTCAATTTTCAAGGATTTAACTGTAATAAATGTTTGAAATATTATCTTTATACCTCTTTTGGAGATAAAGTAGGGATAATGAAAGGATAGCATAGCAAATTCCAAGCTGCACACCAAACAGTCTAAACTAGACCAAAATAATTAGAAAAAGCTGAAATGTTCCTACTCTAATTTTTTTTTAAAAATCTTTAAATGTAAGCTTTTATATTTTAATTGGTGTTCTGAAGGGTCAGATTTTGCATGACTATTACATGAATAGTAAAGATTACTGAATGATCATTCGATTATCCATCCAGGTTATAATAACTGGTTGACAATCTTGTTCTGTGTTAGGTAAATCCTCTTCATTACTGGTTTCAATTGCATGTCAGGTTAAGCAGGCACATTGGCAAAACATGATTCTTCAGGGCAGAACTCTGAAAAAAATTAACCTTTAACTTATCTTTGCAAGATAATGTAGATTTGCTTTTTATATCAGTGCATCTTATGAGGTATCAGGAAGATTAACATTACCGGCAGGCACACTACTTACACTACTAGAAAGGAAGTGTTCATCATTTATAAGATTCAGTGTCTATGAAGATTCTCAGTCATACAAGTCATTATTGTCCCAAAGGTACCTTTTCAAAAGGCAACTGGACTTAGTTTTTTAAAAATATATACAATTGGGTTTCTTATACAGGAAGTTTCTTCAGTTGACTTTTGAAAAAGCACTTGGGACAATTGAATTACAGAATTCAATTGTGTCAGGTTCAATATTTACCAGCAATACTTAGGTAATAGACCTGGACTTACCTAATATGATAAAATTCATGTATATAAGCCTATCACAGAGAAAGGCTGGTAAAGAGATTGTGGCATTTGTATGCTTTGTCAGACCCTAGTTTTCAGAGCTGTAAATCAGGGGGGTCAAACGTGTTGGCCTGCTGACATCATGCACAGGTCACACCCACCCAGCTCCGAAAATGAGAAAAAAGTCCCCAAATTTCATACGCCGGCAATGTGATGTGGTGAATTTGACACCCGTGCTGTAAATATTTGGGCCAATGCACAATATTGGCATCAACAAAAGAAGTTGGACCTGAGCAAATGGGTAACCCCTCACCAAACCTCATCCACAGTTACCAGACTTAAAAATCTGCAAGGCTAGAGTAGTTGCCAGTTTTATGAATCAACAGAGCAAGGGAATAAAAGAGGTCCTTTAAGTTTGGTAGCTCTTTGAGTCATCTTTGGATCCAGACTTGGCAACTTCCAACCAACTAGCTAGTTGTCTGTCAACCTAGTTGAGAAGATCATGAGTGTTGATGAGTGTATATGTGTGCATGTGAGAAAGAGGACATGAGAGGTGGGTTGCTGCTGGTTTGGCCAGGATCGGCTGAACCAGTAGTAGTAGTGGCGGGAGGCTCCACCCACCCACCCAGATGTTTCTGAGCATGCACAGATGTTTCTGAGCATGCACAGAAGAGTTGAGCACATGCATGTGCAAGAGCATGCCCAAACCGGTAGTAAAAAAAATTAGCAACCCACCTTTGGAGCGTATATAGAATTTGTAAACAGTAAACTTTTACTTTTTAAAAAAAACCATTGAGTTTCTGTGTATTCTAAAGAACTGATTGTGCCTCAGTGTTTGGTTGAAAGTGATTTGAATATGGTTATTTTCCAGGGCTGTGAATGTGAATGAATGAGTGACCCTAAGCCAAACCTGAGCATGCGTGTAACATTATATTAAGAAATGGTAAGCAGAGAATGTGGAAATAGTTTAAGCAAAATGAAAGCTATGTCGCTTCAAAAGTATTCTAATAGCTAATGGATTTAATGAGGTGATAAATCCCATTGGCCTGCTGACTATATCAATGTTATGAACCCATCACTCCACAATATCCACCTTACTATTTTCCTTTAAGTATATATTATCCATCACAACTCCAGAAACAGCTGAAAAGCCACTGCATTTTAAAAGTAGTTCACAAAGCAGCCTAAATTGATTCGTTGCTTCAAAGGGCTCCACATCTGGATTTATCAATCAAATGATCCAATATAAGTTTAATAAAGTGCAATCATTCTTTTGAAGTTTTTCAAAACTCTACTGTTTCACTCAAGTAACAAGAACAGAAAGATCATGCTAGTACTGAAAACAAATAATATACAGAAAATTTAAAAGTAATGTTTAGCCAATGCAAGATTATTATCCAATATACTCTTGCCATGCAGAGGGGCATGCCTTTAACTTGATTGTCAAATCAGACAGATGATAATTTTAAAATTAGGCTAGATTTTCCCTTGTGGTCAGATGAGTTTCTATTAATGTTAGTGGTTATAGCTGAGGTTAAGTACTTACTGAATTTTATTCCTGGAAAATCATGCTTGCTATTTTTCTTGATATTGAAAGTATATTTGTTATTTATGTGCTATTTTTACAGAATTAAAAAATGAATATATTAGAGACAAGCTGAGAGTCTGTTTTAGACAGTAGTTTGTAATAAAGAGCTTCCTAATGTCTACACACAACTTAGTTTCTTTTCTTGTTTTGGTTTTTTTTCCTAAATCATTGCAGTACCTTTTTAGCTTAGAAATATGTTAGATCTCCTTGAACACAGTGCTTGCTTGAGATCTCTCAACAAATTTTGAATAATATATAATAATATATCTGAATAGGATAACATTTTCAATAAAATTTCAAGTGTGTAACTAGGGAATGCTCTTAATTCCACCAGTATCACTAGGTGCCACATGTGTGCTGAATGTTCATTTTCAGCTGGTAAGACCCATAAGTAATTGATGTTAATGGCTTTGCCATTCAGCTATCAGCTATTTCCCTGATTGCAAAGTAGGTTCATATGTCAGTGTATCCAATTTATTGTGACATTCATACTCATGATACACTCTCAATCAAGCACTTCAGATAAAACTAGCATTTTAAATTCTTTTCTTCTTTTCGCTATTCATGGTAAACAAAATCTCTCAAGGTCTGATTCTCTTCTATTTCCCATGGTTTTTTCTTTCTTTCTTTCCACCGAGAATCTATATATTTTCAGTGTTGTCGGTCCACCCAAGAACTTACAGAAACTTCCTGAATCCATCCGGTTTCCTGAATCCATCTGGTCTGCTTCTTCTCTTTCATATCAACTCTATTAACATTTCTTTCCTTACAGTTCCTTTGCCCGTTTCCACTTTCTTCCCCACATCTATGTGATTCCATTGGTGAAAACCTTGCCAGCTTCATTCTTCATTATTTTACCAGAGTTGATCAGCTACAAATACAATAATGACAGATTACATGATATAATCGCTGACAATGTTACCTGCTCAGTTTTGTCAGAGAATCAAATAGTGATGTACACTTTGCAAAGCCTTTGACCACAAAAAAATCTTGAGGTTAGAAAACTGTTCTGACCCCCCCCCCCTTCCTCCTTCGTCCACACAGAACACGCTCCGGAACAATACAAATGAACCCAGGGTTTATTTTACAAACAGACAGAAAGTTCCGTGGCAACGACCACGACAAAGCTCACAATGACAAGACACAAAAGCAGCTATCCAGCTTGCTATGTTTCAAGACCAAGACTTCTTACAGGAGTCCTTTGTTGACTGCTACAAAGGGCGTATCCACAGTCAACCCTTTTATAGCCTGAAGAGGAGTCTCCTGATCAACAGCTGAGAGCCCTTACCGCTGATAATTACGCCCACGCTCCTTGCGTCTATGGGCGCGGTGATAACGAGCGTCCAGGAACTCCCTGTTAATCTCTGACTCACTGTCTCGTGACTCCTCCTTACTGCTCCAAGGCATGACATCAGGAGCCCCCCTCCTCTGGCTCTCACTGCTGCGCCATGCCTCAGGCACCTCCTGGTGGCCGACCAGACTCTCCGATCCCTGCTCAGAGTCGGAACCCTGTCCAGGGTCCTCCACATCCTCCTGAGCCGACTCATAGGGACCCTCACTCTCGGAGTCTGGTGGCAACGGCAACGGCTCCTGCTAGGCCACAACAGAAAACTATCCTTGCTTTGGGATACATACATTTTTCTCATGTCTTAACTTCTTTATTATGTCCCCCCAAAGCTTAATTTTGCTCTTTATAGTGATAATGATCTAGTTATTGCTATACATCCAGGAATTCAACACAGATCTATGCAGTTTTGATGTGGGCTCAGATTTGGCTAGCCAAAAATATGCATTATTCTTAAATTATGTATGACCTCGAATCAATGAATAAGCATTAGACCACAAAGTTGGTGTGTATGTGTATACACACACAGCTGAATGTCTCAACAATTACAACACACATGCACACACCCATCTACACCTATGTATCTAGCAAGATTTACTATGCCAATTTTCCAATGGCAGTTTGTTTTCTGTGGCATATCACTATTACCTTGAATTTCTCTGTGCCAGCCTCTTTCTGCTGTGCCTACTAATTAAAGTTGCCAACCAACCACAATTCTAATATGATGAGATTCTTGTCAGTGAAGAGGAGCTGCTTCCCAGAAGGAGTCAAGCTTGGCCTAAAGAATCCCAAAATCACTTTTATAATAGATGAATTGCATATACATTTAATATAGAGAAGTTGGTGAAGCTACTGTATTAAAAAGACTAAAAGAACTCTAGTGTATTTTCAGGCTATTAATATAAATGTTTTCAGAATGAATAAATGATAAATATGATTATATAGAATAGAAAGATTCCTGACAGAAAGAAACCAATATAGTATTAATTCCAAAAGAGGCCACAGATCTAACTTTAACAAGAAAATATCAATGAATATGTCTGTCAAATAATTAGTATAAGTTGTTTACAATGATTTGGTAAAGGCTGAAAGTTGAAAATAATTTTTCAGGACTTTATTCATTAAAATCAATTTGTATTTTTACCTAAAATATAATTAAAACATTGTCTTTATTTGAAATGTATGAGCCGTGGTGGCGTAATGGTTAGAATGCAGTACTGCAAGCTACTTCTGCTGACTGTTGGCTGCATTTCGGCTGTTCAGTTCTCACCGGCTCAAGGTTGACTCAGTTTTCCATCCTTCTGAGGTAGATAAAATGAGGACCCAGATTTTTTGGTGGCAATATGCTGACTCTGTAAACCTCTTAGAGAGGGCCATAAAGCACGGTGAAGCAGTATATAAGTCTAAAAGCTATTGCTATATGCCAGTGGTATCTGATCTTCTAATCTTCTTAGATGTGTAAAAGGCCTTTGATAATTTAAACTGGGTTTGTCTTTGTTTATAATTCTGGAAAATATAAATTTTGGAGATAATTTTATTACATGACTAACAATGATTTATACTTTACACATAATACAAAAAGGAACAACACAAGGATGCTCACCACCCATTCCCCTTCATTCTAGTTAATGGGGTATTAAATAGAGATATAATACAACAATTGTGGGAATTAATATTAATATTAATAAAGAAATTTATAAGTTAAAGGTTTTTGCTGATGACCTCTTGGTAGTTTTGGATCCATTAGGTGGAGTAGAAGCATAAGGTAATCCTTAATTTATGACAATATTTGAGCCTGGCAATTATGGCTGTAAGTCATGACAGTCATAAAATGAATCATCACATGGCTGACCTAATTTTTTGACTTTTTTGTGGCAGTTGTAAAGCAACTGTCATGGTCGTTAAGTGAACCCTGTGGTTGTTAAGTGAACTCATTGATCACCATGGGTAGGTTTTGCCAAGAACTAGAAACAAAAGCTGGTTTTCAGAAAAAAAAGTCATTAATCGCAGTCACATCATCATAGGACACTGCAAACTGTTATAAATGTGGGGTGGTTGCCGAGCATCAAAAATGCAAACATCTGACCGGGGTGGTGGTAGTGGCCAGAACTGGATCATAAGTGCCTTTTGGGGGAGGGGAGCTGTTGTAACTTCCAACAGTCTCTAACTGATCGATCATAAATTGAGGATTGATTGTAATGTGAAAATTAAAATACTCTGGCACTTTACCAGATTTTAAGATTAACAACCAGAAAATGAAGATGCTAACAAAAATTACGGAAGCATAAAATCGAATAGAACTGATGAAGAAAACTGATTTTAAGATCCAAAATGAACAACCTCACCAGATACCTACGTTAGCAATCAGAGTAGGAAAGCACATACTTCTACAACAGGAATTGAATGATTCATTTTTTAATATCATGCCAATTTCCAAAAAAGCAAGCAAAGATCAAAACAATTAAAGTTTCCACTGTTGTAGAAAATATCTTAAAATATTGTCATGGTGAAAAAGTTATATATTCAAAAAGTGACAGGGTCAATTTCTAGGCTATCATCTCATATATTAATCCCTGCTTTTATGAAGCAGCTGCGGGTATTTTTACTGCTTCTCCATTATTTTTCATTTCTTTTTTTGAAATCTAATCTCAAATCTGTAAGCACCTGGAGTTAATCCAGGTGACCCTCAGATCTTCAATTTGAATTGAATTGGTATGAGCAGACCTAGACAATATAGATATATACATAATAGTATAATCTATATAGGATTCAGAAATATCAAACTTTCCACCAACTTAATAAAAGTTTATTTTATTAAGAATGAAGGAGTAATGTTGCACAAAAATCTTATTACAACACATTGTTAATAGTAAAACTATTTGGCTGTTTATTTGGCTGTCACTTAAACAAAATTGTGGTTGATATTCTGAAAGATATATTGTGTTCCATGCTGACTTTTATGACATA
Organism: Natrix helvetica; assembly: GCF_964273705.1. Taxonomy (NCBI): domain Eukaryota; kingdom Metazoa; phylum Chordata; class Lepidosauria; order Squamata; family Natricidae; genus Natrix; species Natrix helvetica. Next base: position 39,482,036 of record NC_138550.1, on the reverse strand, counting down.
ATTTTATATTGGCACTTTTTTGGCCAAACACAGTCATATTATTATTTTCAAAGATTGAAACTGCATATTCTACAACAAAGGAAATGAAAGCAACTCCTAAACAGCATTGTTACTTATTTATTTAACCATCTCTTATTTCTATCTTTATTTCAGGGATCTTTCAAAAAGTAGTTTTTCAATCCATATAGCCACCATTCTGTCTGAATTCACCATTCATCCACCATATTAAGTCCTAAATATATTTGATCCGTATTATAAGGAACCCCCTTATGTTTTTGAATGATCAGGCTAAACACTTTAATTTAAATTAATAGTTTATTTCACCTCATTTGAAACTTGTCTCAAGTGTAATTTAGTTACGGTATTGGATGGCAGTTTTAACTGCCTGAAGGAATATAGCTGCCAAGCAATCTGGTGAGTTACTGCCTTATTAATTAAATTTATTTGATTTTTGTGCCACTCAACTCTAATCGATTATAGAAAATGTTCTTCATATGAATGACCTACATATACTTGGTCCATTATACTTGTAACTGATACTTGTTTGCACAAGAATCTTTATAATTTAGAGAAAAAATATTTTCTTAATTCTGCTTTTTTCATTACAACATTATCCTTTTCTTCCTTCCTCTCTTTAGTTTTAGTATGACCTGCCTTTTCCAGAGTTAGCCTCTTTTTTGCCACTTCCCAGCTAAACCTAAATGTATGCAACAAAAATAATTGTATGTTCATTGATATTAGGATCTAGCCAGAGGTGGTACTCAGTTCTGACCAGTTCTGGAGAACAAGTAGTGGAAATTATGAACAGTTTGGAGAACCAGTAAATACCACTTCTTCCTAGGCTCTCCCCCATCTATTCTCTGCCTCCTGAGTCCCAGCTAATCAGGAGGAAATGGGTATTTTGCAGTATTCTTCTCCTACTGTGCCCACTAAGCCATGCTCACCAAGCCATGCCACACCTACCAAGTCATGCCCAAAGAACCCGTAGTAAAAATGTTTGAATCCCACCACTAGATCTAGCCAATCTGATGATTTATTGACAGACTAATTCAGAGGTTGGAAACTATGGCCCCTTTATGACCTGGCTCAGGAATTCTGGGAGTTGGAAGTCCACAGATCATAAAGGACCCATAGTTCCCGACCCCTGCCCCAACTGATATACATATTTTGCTTTTCACATATTTATTTCGAATTTGGAGCTTCATTGGCTGAATGCTAATGTATCGGATTGTTATCAATGCACATACTTAATCAACATTGTAATAATTTTAATCTATGAGCAAAATAATTGCATAATGTACAAAATATACCATTTTGTCCCTTTTGATACAAATCATTCTTGTATGGATGCAGGAACTATCTGGGATATAACATTTTGTATAAAAATTGTTGGATTAATATGGATATTGATAAGGATAATGCTTTATAAAATAGATTTCTGCAATATAAAATTGTGATGTATGTATAAAATATAAATACAGTATCATTTTCTTATAGGATACCACTAGAGGGACTAAAGGGACTAAAGCTGAAGATGTCTTGCATGAGCTTAGAAAAAAACATGCAGTAAACAGATTATTATTAACACAAAATGGACAAATGATTAATCTTCATATTTAAACTGTACATTTCAAATGAAAAATAAAATGAATATTAGGGGCCTTTTAAAGCTTATATATCCCTTTAAAAGTACTCTTCTAGAACTATCACTTTTTGCAGTTATATTTTCATTTATAAACTCTTGGGATATGCATTGGCACACTTATGTAAAAGTGTTGTGCTTTGTAAGTGTTCTACATTCTTTCACAATTGAAGACTAATAGTGGCAAGTGTCTTGGCTGAAAGAAACGGGAGGTTCTATCATTTTTATGTAACTGTACTAAATTGAATCTGGGGAAACCTCATAAATCGCTACTTGCAAATCAATTACAGGTAGTCCTTGACTTACAATGGTTCATTTAGTGACCATTCAAAGTTACAATGGCACTGAAAGAAGTAACTTATGACCTTCACACTACGTAACTTTCACACTTACAACCTTTGCAGCATCCCCATTTTTATATCATTAAAATCCAGATGCTTGGCAACTGATTCATATTCATGAGTATTGCAGTGTCTCGGCGTCATTTGATCCCCTTTTGCGACCATTTGATAAGCAAAGTCAATGGGGAAACCAGATTCACTTAAGAACCATGCTACTTACTTTACAACCGTGGTGATTCACTTAACAATTGTGGCATGAAAGGTTGTAAAATGGGGCAAAATTCACTTAGCAAATGTCTCACTTAGCAACAGAAACTTTGTGCTCAATTGTGGTCATAAATCAAGGACTACCTGTAATCTCACAAAAACAGAATAGAATGTCAGTGTCCTTCATGGTATTTAATTCTACAATTAATTAGAAGGAACAGCAATGCACAATCCTATTTTCTTCCTTGTTGGTTCTTTGTGAATAGTAGAAAAGACCATAAATGCAGCAGTTTTGGATAGCAGTGTAAATACTTGCAATAGTACTTCTTCTCCATAAAATATATCATTCTTTTTTGCATCATGTGGAAAAAATAAATGCATATGTTACTTATTTATTTTCATTTATTTATAGAACTTTACTTCCTCTGCATTTTCCCCCTCCTTTTTTTCTACATCAGCTTCTAAGGAGGGATATATTAAATTTGATTGCATGTCTCTGTTGATCCACATCAAAGATCTCATATCCAAGGCTATGTTCTGATCCTAGTGGCAAAAGCTCACCATCTGCTTTCTTTTGAATCACAAAACCATGCCCAGAATTTCATTTCAGTGTCAGACAGTAAATCCAACCAATTGAATGGAACTTCACACTTTTTAATCACTGGACGAAGAGTACAATTGCTCATAGAATCTTAGACTTCACCATTGTTGCACTTTTTCTTTATTTGTCTCACCTTCACACTTCAAAGATCTCTGCCTATTGGGCAGAAATAGTAATCACTGTTCTTAAAATGGCTTCAGCTTGCTGCAAAAGACTGTTTTCAGGTAGAACTATCACAGTTTGGAAATAATTCTTTTAAGAATGTAAGAACTAAGTATGCTAACAACCTTAGGGTTTTGTCCCTAATGAAATAAGTGATTTACAATACATTTAATACAGGTAAGGTATTCCTTTTCAACCTTGTAGGACTTATTTCTGCATCACTACCTATGTGATTTATCTGTAAACACTTTGTTTATGTACACAAATATGAATATTCAATAAAGAGGAATGTAATATTAAAAGCATCAATTTACAATAAAATATTACAGTTTGTAGTGCTGGATTTTATCTAAAGAGCCACATTCACCCCAGCCAATTCAGTTTTCTTCTACCTCTTCCATCACATAAACACATATGTACACATCACATACTATACCTACTAAATAGTCTGGTCTTACATGATTTATTTTGATCTGAAAATATGATAAGAAATGTACAATAAAATACTACTTACTACATATTTATTTATGGTTTATTTATTTGGTTAGTTAACTTCTATTTCTCTTTAATACTGAATGACCATATATCATTAAAACATCAGACAAATCCAAAAGAGTATGTAGAGAAATAATGGAGAAAAAGAACATAAATTTTATCCCATGCCTCTATTAAGAAGCAAATCTCTTCATTCCATCCCAGAGACTGTGCAATTCTTTGCTGCAGAACCTAAATAGGGCCAAGGTCTTATGGAATACAAGAGGAATGTTGTTCCACAGGGCAATGTGAGGCTACTGAGAAATTGTGACTTCCATGACCTACTTTAATGCTTTATAGCTGGGACCTAGAATGTACCAAGTCTTTCTGATCTTACTTGTCTGACAGAAAGAATCAAGAAAACATGGCTCATTAAATAGCCAGGACCTGGGGCTGTACACTTTAGAAGATCATGGCTAACCACCGGGATCAGAAAATTACAAAGAGATGCACTCCTGCTTCATTCCAGAGACTAGGTTACTTTGGTTGAACAGACAACTGCAGATCAGAAGACTGATCTAACAGCCATCTGAATAAGTATAATCTTTATTGTCATTGTACTTAAATACAACGAAATTTGTAGACCAATCATTTTCTCTCAGCCCAACTCACCTCACACAATTATTATTGTGAGGAAAGTATGAAGATAGCACATTAAGTATATGCCACCTTGAGTTGACAATATAAATATGGAATATAAACTGTGATGTTTAAAAGTATTTACCTTGTAGAAATGTCAGATACATTCACTACTAAGCCAAGCATCTTCCCCCACACACACACACCGTAAACATAAACAGCTTAAAATGCTTTTGTAAGAAGTTAGCTGAACTGACCCTTAATAGCCACAGGGAAAGGCATCTGAAAAGGACCAATGGGCCATTGAACCAAATTGTTTATATTCACTATACATGACCATAACTTGGGAATAGTATAGCTGCCATGCTGATCTATAAATAATAAGAATGTCACCAAGATGGATTTATGAAAAACACTTCAAAGCTATGCTGTAATTTAAAGTGTCTTGCCTTTTGCTTTGTTTTGCCTTTGAAATGTGGTAGGACAAAGGCATGAAAGCTGCTTTTGGGGTTCTGCTTTTGCCTGGGGCTGCAGAGTGAGCTGCCAATGCTTTGTGGGCAGCTCGGTATCCACTGTACTTCCTTGCATGCTTAATAAATTTATGCTGAATCTTCAATGTGATTTGTTGGCTTTAGGTGAGCCAGGTTTTTGGCACAATAGTTTGGTGCTGTGACATGCAACAGAAGGATGACAAAGGAGGCAGGCAATCACTATAACATGTCCCTGCCAGTTTTCAGGCTGGTGGTTTCTGCTGTTTTCTTTTTTTAATGTATTCTTGACCTTGAAAACCACTGCACCACAGGCCAGATATAGTAGCAGCAATCCAAATTTTTCTCTAATGCTGAATTTCACAAGAAGAGTTTTACACCTGGTTGTCTATGATACAATGCCTTTGATTACCTCAACAGCCCTTTGAATAACAATATCTGCTGCATCTTCCATAACTTCAAGTAGTGGCATGATGCCAAACTTGAAAAACAGATGAATCCATTCCCAAGAGAGAATATCTTTTTTGGGCATTCAACCAGTTTATTATATAGCAGGTCCATCTGGTCATGCACTATATGATTACAGTTGAGGAATAATTTTCTGCAGATTGAACTGGTATTAGGCAGCAAGAGTCAAAGCCCAGGCCATGAAAATCTGGTCATGGACTGGGGATAGAAAATAGGCATCAGTGTGAAAAGTTAACTCTTGTTTCCAATAAATCCCATCTCCAGTCATAACTTCTACACCAAAAGTCTCTTGTTTTCTATAGATCCTCATACCCCACAATTCCAGAATTTAAAAGACTCTTTCCTAAAGCTAGCATGTTACACCCAAACTATTGACAAAGATACTCCAAGGAGCTGCATCTGCAGTTTATAAATCTCTCGTGTTCATGTAATACTGACAATCCCACTCAATACACTCTACCCTTCAGCCACCTGTTAGTCCTGTTCTCACAAATGCAGATGTGTACTGGCAGGTGGGCGGAGCTTCTGGTTCAGCCGAAACTGAAGAAACCCATCTCTGGATCAATCTCACTTTTATCAGTAGCCAAGCAAATAACTAGATAATCCTGGAAATTTACTAAGTTTTCAGTAGAGTTTCTCATGATAGGCAAACTCAGCAACATTTGGTGTAAGCCTAAATTAGGTTCTGGCAGACAACCCAGAATCCTGGAATCCACTTTCATGTGCCCCACATTGTTTCTGCTAATTAGGAGAAGAAAAGGTAGAAGCAATTACATTCATTGTTTTTAACTAGAGCAGCTATGTGGCTCTGATCAATGCCTTACTGCTCACAGTTAGGCACTAACTTACTCCCTTTGTCTATGCTACCATTGTGCAGCATACTGTATCTCCATTGTCAATTGACTCATTGTTGTCTGGTCTTCATAGCTATCTGGTCATGCATGCCACAAATGCTCCATCATTAAGTACTTTAGATGAAGCTAGTCAGTCACCTCCAGCAACAGATCACTCATAGAACCCATAGCTCATTGGCTCATCTTTCTGCTGTTGCTGCTCAACAGCAAGCACTGTTATTTTCTACTGTTGTTACACATGCTTCTGCACTGTTTGCTGGTGCCAGTGCTTCTGTTGCTATTCACCTGAGCAGTATCCTGTGCAGAAAAAATCCTTTCGATATTACTTCCTCACACCTCACACCAATATCCAAAGGTAGGGTTTTTTATACAGTTTATACTGGGTTTGCTGAAATCATTGTGATATGGCTTTCCTGGGAGTATATGGTATATAAATAAATTAGTATAGTAATACTAATCAGCCAGTAGATAAATACTTATTTGCCAAGCACAGATATATAATTCATGATGCTTTTCCAATGAAGGCATGTGATGCAGTGGTTTTGGTATAAGAGGGATAAGCCCTTTCATTTATCTTATAGTTTTTCTACATGTTCTTAGGATTTGTTCTGGGGGATTGAGGATCTGCAAGATATGATTTTTAGGTCATACAAGGGACTCTGTTAGGATGGGAAAGCACTTTAGACACTCACGTTTTCATCAAACTGGTTATTGAACAGGGAGCATCCAACCACTGCCCTTAATGTAATGTTCCCATAGATGAATTCCATAAAATTACCTCCGAGACAAATGAGAAAATGTTAGCTAAACAAACTGCATGAAATTTAAGTGAAGTATAAAGATTTCTGCAGAAATGATATCTGAGTATTTATTCAGCTACATTTAGTTTGATCTGTCAGATAACAATACCTTGACCATTTTGAGTTATCCAAATGCTGTTTTCATTATATAAAAAAGTTAATATAGATTTTAGTCTAGTACAAAATAAAATAAGGGTTTGGTGTGTCAAATCAGCGTTTCTTTTATAAACAAAAATACCATTGATAAACTCTAAGATGCATAAGAATAGCTTTAATAATAGACTTTGATTTGTTAAGTATATTCTGATTAAGTATTCAAAAACAGACAGCAGTAATTTATGTTTTTCACTAAGAGCATGTCTATCACACCATTTCCAGGTTGTAAATTATTTACAGCAGTTGAACATTATTCCATTAATAATTTATTTACTTATGAAATTGTAAATTATAATGTACTGACAAATTCCATGTGAGTTGTTGTAGGTCATCGGATAAATCAGATATAACCCACTGAAAAGCGGGTTATCATGCTGAAAAACGCATATTTTTTTTGAACATGCTTCCTTTATCTCTATGGGAGGTGTATATGACAAACTTTGGGTGAACCATGGCTGCTGAATGTTAATATATTCACACCGTATCAAGGACATAGAAATCATATTGTCATTGTTCACAAGAAACATAAAAATATCAAAGCTCCTTTCATATTAAAATACAGATACCCTTCTATTGATTTCATGGCCATAATTTTTTTCCCTTGGTAACCAAAATGCTACAGGAGGAAAATGCCTAGGACTAACATTATACTGAATCTCTCCTACATTAGCCATCTCAGCGTGGTTAATGTTCAAGTGAGAGGATAAGGAATTTTTTCTTTTGCTGAGTTCCCACTGGATTGGTAATTAGTTAACCTGCCAATAACTTCTGAGATTACTGGGTAATTCTTGATCAGTGGGATACTTGGTATACGTCAGTCACTCCCATGTTTGTGGAAATATTGAATGGAAATCAATATGCTGCCATGACAACAGATCAAATCTAAAGGTTTTACAGAAATAAACTGGCATTAAGAAAAAAAAAAGTCTGTTAAAAGCAAGCAAACATACAGAACGGATTTCAAGGCTGCGTCTGTGCAGGAAAATACGATTAACTGACACACACACTGTATGATTGAAACTGCCTTAGTCGCTATGGTCCACTTGGTGCTGAATAGTTTAACTCTTAATCTGAAGTCTGCTTATGATCTGCTGGTTACCCTTTGGAAAAAGAAAGAAAGCAGAACTAATTTGCTTATAGATACTTTTCTCATGCAAAATTCAATCAGGTGATTTGGAAGCTGATCCTGTTAAATGTCTGCATTTCTCTTCAACCTAAAGTTGATCTGAAAAACATCAGATTGGATTTTGGATGTTAAATGACTTGTCATATGAAACTGAATGGTGGTTTTTGTAGTTTTTATGTAGTAAGATTTATTTTGGAAGAATTAAAGACAAGTTATTCTACACCCCCCCCCAACTTCATTTAAAAAAATATTCTCCCGGGGGGGGGGGGAGAGAGAAAGAGATTTTCTAGATAGAAAGATAAGTTTAGAAAATTGCTGCCATATTTTCATGCTCTTTTATGCTTATATATACAGTACATTCCTATACTGTACTAATGGCAGTTTAAGTATAAAATGGCTTTAAAAACTAGTCTGGACTGAACTGTTTTTGGCAATACTTTTAAAAGGATTCAATCTGGACTGCAGGCTACCAGAGTATTAGACTGGATAATTTTCACTGCATTTTTACCTTCCTGACCAGATTTGTGAGTAAGAATGTACGTCCAAAATACACTTTATATATATTTCACTGCCTTATGTGTCCAATCATTTCTCCATTTTCATGATCAAAGATAGATAAAGAAGATAAAGACATTTTCAGTTTTGCCTTGTATGCTGAAATTTGTAAATGTTGAAAGATAACTGCTAATAAGGTAACTTTGAAAACCAAGTACCTTCCAGCAACTTTCAAAATTGTTCTTGTTGCTCAAGATTAAAGAAAGTAAACATATCATTCTTCACTTCATCACTTGTGACATTTTTCCTCTTCATAACTGCCTGACCTCTGTGCAGAAAATGAAACTTGTTTCAATTTCTTCACAAAGCGCAATGACTGATGTGACTTAAGTGACCTATAGTTACATTTTCAAACTTTGTTTAGGCCAGTTTTCAACTCATGGTTAATTGCTTTTGCAACCAATGCTTTCTGTGGCAGTAAGCAGTATGTTGTTATAACATTGCCATTAATTTTTTATTATTAATGATACAAATCCATTAATTTTTGCAAACACTGAAGGAACATTATCTATACAAATTTTACCATAAAACTCCCATGGTAAATTCCAAGTTAAACTCATATAAATATTGTAGCTTGTTGTTTACAATATACAAATGAAATTTTATGTATTATTTTATAATCATAATAAGTATGAACATGCTGGCTTGATACATCAAACCTGACATAAAGATAAATGTCCAACAACTGAAAGAAGCTGTGCTTGACAGGGGAGCATGGAGGCCACATGCCTATAAAATCTCCAAGACTGGATATGATTGAATGGTGAAAACCATAACAAATAAGTATGAATGAATTTCAGTAATTGATTCCCCCCCCCAATTGATTTATTTTTTGATTTTCACCCACTACTCTATAAACCTTTAGTTTCAACTGATATAACATTAATCCATATACTAATTATAGTCCCCAAGTGAAGAACTTTTTATTTTTATTTTTATTTATTTGTATCCTGCCCTGATTATTTTCATAAATAATTCAAGCCAGTGAACATATCCAACATACTTCTTCCTATTATTTTTTTCCACAACAACAATTCTGTGAGGTAGCTGAGAGACAGTGACTGACCTAAGATCACCCAGCTGGCTTGTAAGACTAAGGTGAGACTTGAACTCATAGTTTCCTACTTTCTAACCTACTCTCCAACCACTAGATCAATCTGATTCTCTTTTCAGTGGCAGAGAATATACTTTATGTAGCTCAGGGTGGAATTGTAGAGCTCTTGGTACTACCTAAGCTGTTATGTTTGTTTACAGATATTTCATTACCCAGTGAGATAACATCATTAATGCCAGTGCACTAGCAAACTCTACACTTAGTATCATTGATGATGCTACCTAATTGGATAATGAAACATCTGGAAGCAAGCAAGCAAGCTCTGAGAACACCAAAGCCTCCACAAAAGTTTTTTTTTAAATTTTTTAATGATTTTCTGCCAAATAATACCTTTGCAAACAGGAAGAATCACTGTCTCTATGATTGTGTGGGGTAATATATTCTACATTCCATTGCTAAATAGCTGGCTTGGGTTTTTCTGACACATTGTTTTAGTAAATTCAAGTTCTGTTGTATTCTAGAATTTAGAAGTATTTCTTAGTAGAATAGAAGTTGTAAGCAAAAATAGCTATATTTTACTTAGAAATACTTCTTCAATCTGCTTAAGCGTTTTGCTTGATTGTGCAAGTTATCACTACGGTGATACATCTCAGATTGGACTAAATTCATCAACACACAAAGTAGTTCCATTAATAGATAATTGTCCAAGAAAAACAAAATTTCAGCTATTGTAATCACATCTATGCTAATGACATGGTCATTCGATCAATAACTTGGATATAAGTTAATTATAACTTAATATAAGTGCTAAAAGAACATTATTAAATACTCAAGCCAACTAGGTCGCTGCAGCAGTAAAATTACTTGAAATATAAATAGTAAATATTTGGGCTGTGGACTTTGATAACTGGTGTACTATTGTATACTTACATGGATACCACAAGCTTTGAAACAAATTAATCAAAATTTTTAAATTCTTATATATCTTTCTTGCTGAACTTTTAATACAATTGTACAGCTAGAATTAGGCTGAATGTCCTCCGAAGCTTATCTAGGATTTTGTCACTTTAGACTCTAGTTGAAAGCAAATTCTTTGCAGAATTTCTTTGGCCAATCTTATTTTGTTAGATAGGTGACAAATTAATTATAATTTATTATATTGTAGCCCATGGCTGTCAAACTTGTGGTGTCACATTGCCATCATGTGACTTATTGTGATGTTTTTTTCCCTTTGCAGAGCTGGGGTAGGCGTAGTCTCCATGTGATGCATCTGGCCCATGGGCCACCAGTTTGAACCTCTGCTGTAGCCTATCTCTTCCATCAATATTTACTCTCAGCCATAACAAAACCTTGGACTAATTAAACAAAGGATCTTGAACCCAGACATTAAAACTGACAAAATCAGGTTTTTCTATTTCCATTACAGCACAATGTCTTTCTGCACATCCCAGCATTTTTTCAAGATTTTATATGTCATACATAGAAAATATTTCTCCCTGGCCTGTATCAATGTTTTATCCAATAAAGTGACAACAGACAGATATGCAAGCTACCTTATGAAAACCCACATATGCATGTTCTCACATGCGGATTGAATTGGTATTACATATTCTGTTAAGGAATCCTTGGTTTTCTCTGACCTTGGTTGTTTTCTTGCAAATGTTCCATTACCCAAATTATGTAACAATATCAGCATTATGGCTTTAACTAGTTTAAGTAATGAAACATCTGCAAGACAACAACAGCTTCAGAGAGCACCAAGGTCTCTTCATTTCAGCCCTGAGCTAAAAATATTCTCCTTTGTTGATAATCTGCTAAACTGCTCATTTTGTACTCAGTGACAAATATATTTCATAACACTACTTGTCACCTATTTGGCTGATGTTAGAATCAAGATGTTATTACTCTCCTTTTTTTGTGTCCAATTTCCAGGTACCTCTTTAATGAGGGCAAGTATTTTACACCTTTGGTCCAGCAAGATCAGATGGACTGAGGAGCCAATAGAACTTCATTTGATTTTTGATTGGTGTGAAAACTCTTTGAGTTAACTTGCTTCTAGTCCTTATCCGGCTTCAATAAACTATCTTTCCGGTGACCCTGACATCACAACCATATTTTATTTCTTTTTTCATTTTATAGTTCATGATTTATAATTTTATTCTAACCACTAAACACTTATGTTCTCAAAAGATGTGCTGTAGCTATATCAGTGGTCCATCTGCATGATTATTCTTAAAGTCTCAGTGGTGACTGTTCTCCTAATGAGCCAAGATGAAAATCATTAAAATGTAATTGTGTCAGGTTTTACAGATAAGTTTCTGTTCTGGGATGAGGCAGTCCTGACAAACTGCAATATTTCTAAGGCAATATACTCCTCCCCAGCTGTTTAATGAGCCGTATATATTTAATCTGGGAGATTCTGATGCTAAGCAGAATGAATACCCAAGAGACTTTGTCACATCTTATATGAAAATAGTGATTATGTGTAGTTAAGTTGGGCATAGGCAATGAGAAGAAAGAAGTCTTGACACACAATCCCTAGTGATAAAAAAAAGACTACATTACAGTTTCTTCCATAAAGTTGCAATAACTTTTGTAATCAAATGCTGCCTAATGCAACAATGCCAAGCACATTATGGATAAGATCTGGTATACTTTTAAAAGTATTGTACTTAAAAAAAAATCTATGTTAACATAAAATAATAATGTTATTAATCTATTTTTGTCTACAGTAAAAAATATCAGTCGTATTTTTCGGATTATAAAATGCATCTTTTTCTTTGAAAAAAGAGGCTGAAAATCTGGGTGCGTTTTATACATCGAATACAGCATTTTTTACCTCCCGAAGCCCCGCCCCTTCATCAAAATGACCATGCATAGCTTGTAGGAGGATTTCAGAGAGCTACTTGGGGCTGGGGAGGACAGAAATGAACCAAAAATGGGCCGTTTTTTGCTCAATTTTGTCCCCCAGCCACCAGGAGCACTCTATAAGCCTCTATAAGGCTATGCATACAATTTTCTTGACAGAAAATGGGCCGATTTTTGCAAAAAATGGGCTGATTTTTGCAAAAAACGGGCTGATTTTTGCTCGTTTTCACCCTTCCACACCACCCAGGAGCATTCTGCAAGGCCCCCAATGCTATTCATGCCTTTAGAAAAAAACGGGCCTGTTTTTGCAATAAACAGGCCTTTTGGGGGAGGTTTGTAGAGTACAAAAACTTTTTTTTCCTTTTTGGAAAGCTCTTTAGTTGGAGTGATTGATGAGAATTAGATTGATCAAGTGCTGTGCCAGCAGAAACAAAGTCTTAGGTGCTGCAGATTGTCAGCAATTTTCTTCTCCAGCACATGGATAAATACATCTGGAAACATCTACCTACCTACCTACCTACTTGATCTTTCTCCCTACCTATCTACTGTGTTTCTCTCCCTCCCTCCCTCCCTCCCTCCCTCCCTCCCTCCCTCCCTCCCTCTATATACCAATCTACCTACTCTCTCTTTCTTCTTACCTACTGTATTTCTCTCTCTCTCTCTCTCTCTCTCTCTGTTTCCCTTTATCTACCTAATTACCTAACTACTCTATCTCTCTCTCTTTATCTGCCAACTGTACTTCTCTCTCTTTCTCTCTCTTTCTCTTTATCCCTCTATCTACATACCTACTTTTTTAATTTGCCGCTTCAAAACCTTCGTGCATCTTATACTACTGTGCATCTTATACACCTAAAAATACGGTATATAAACAGACACACAGACAGAGATACAAGTTGCTATCCATATGTAAAAAAAAAACCTCACTATTTTGTGTTTTCCCCATAAGACAGCGAAACACCTTCAAAGAAAATGTTAAAAATGTTAGAGTATGGTTGACATTTTGCACAACAGTAGTTTATATGTTAAACATCTTAAACTATTTGCCTTAAGTAATACAATTTCCTGTTTTATCTAATAAAATTTTAATATATGAATATATCAGTGGCCTATGGGAGAATATAGTCAAACTTTGTAATCAGAAATGTGCTAGTACACATTTTAAAAATAATTTCATATTTTTCTGTTTATATTTTTGTGTAGCAAATGAATTGAATTTCAAATCATCTTGCTCTTTTTAGAAACAGAAGATTTAAATTAAAAGTTCAAAAACATGCATGCACTGAATGTGTATATTTTACAAAATTCAAGATAGCTATAACTGCATCTATATTTTAAAATCAGTGTAATTTACATATGTTTATTAATAAGCCAGACAAACACAGTAGATTTGATGGATTATCTTTGGTACTACTAGCGGGGAAAAAACCTTAAATGTTTAGATTCCATTTCCAGTACCTTGAACCACTGCTTTTTATTGCAAACTCTGACTATATGATGACATTTTTCCATATCACAACTTAATTGCTGGCCATGCAGCCTGAAAAGGGCTATATAATTAAGTATGAAATCAGCTACATAATCAAAGAAACCATGCATATGTGTTATATATAAACACAGAATGGAAAAAAGTCTTTGGAAGTAGCTGAACAACTTTGAGATGTACTTGATTTCAATTCCCATACAGAATGAAATTCCCTTTCCCTATATTGTATAAGAATCATGTAATTAATACAGAGACCATAAACTTGTTACCTTAGATGTATTTATGTGGCTACTTTCAGTAGCAATGCTACATGAGTATAATAAGGGAGAATGGGTGAAATAATTAACCCACACCATGAGACCTACCACCAATCTCTTTATGATTCCCCAAACAAATGCCATTAATTTACATTATATCCTAAATCCAGGTTAATAAAGCTTGCCCAAAACATTATGTCTAAATAATTTATTATGGCTTAATATGATGATCTGTTTCACATAACATGCTATGGTGATGACTTCTTTCACACAATACACTGAAAAGCAAATTCTTCAAACACATTTTAACATACTATGGAAATGAAGCTTGGGCTAAGTGGATCTTCATACTAATCTTCACATTCTTGGTTGACCTACAGATGGCTTGCTTTCTAAAATCAGTGAACTTTCTTACATATTAACATTCACCTTCCCTCAACTGGATATTCATTTTAATACTGCAAATCTGACGTAGGAACATCACCATGCATTTATTTTATGTTCTTTGCATAACATAGGTTATGTTTCTATGCATGGTTAGGCAGCTTTTCTAAAATACATCTGCATTATATAGCCTCCAAAAACAACGTTGTGAGAATGTTCAATTGTGAACCACTACATGAACCATTTAGCACTATTTTATGTACACAATTATTAAAATAAGTCACTATAAAAGATGTATAGGTTTTTGAAAACGTTCTATGTGGTAGAATATAATAGTTCAACAAAGGCAATTTCATAAAGACTAACAATGGTTGTGTGTATATGTAGGTATGCATGTACTGTATGTATAGATATTACTTTTTTCTCTTAATCTATAGTCATGCCTTTTTTAATCAATTCATTCTGGCAGTCTGCGCCACTGAGTGATTCATTTTTCTAAAGTCAAATAAATGTGATTTTTATATTTTAACCATATTTTTTCGTAAGATTCACACATTTCACCTGTTTCCCAAACATACACAATTTTGTGTGCATGCTTTTCATAAATGGTTTCAGTTTTTAAAACAATAATTGTAAGAACTGCATCATGTATTCTGATTTAGTTACTGATATGGGAAAGATGTTGTCTAGAATTCCAAAGATTTTTTTCTATACTTTACCTGCATATATTTATTTATATAACAGGTTTTTTAAAAACTTCTGGGGTAACTGTCAAGCTTCTCTTTTTACTACTTTTACTAATTAATTACTATAAGAAAATAAAATGTACACTTTCAAGGTGAAAGAGTTTTATAGGTCTTTCCAACTCATTCTTGTGTGAATTCATATTAGAAGATATCTAACTATTTGAAAAGCACTCTTTGGAAGACTGCACTTTTGAAGGTTAAATAATATCTTTTGAACTTGGTATAATTTTAGGTACTATTTATAACTAAAATTCATTTGTAATGTTTAGCCAGCCATGTATATCAATTTAGTTATAACAATCAATAGGGAAATACTAAACCCATAGCTTAAAATATTTTGTGAAACAGAAGTTGACAATAAAGAAGGTCAAAACAGGTATTATTACATAAATTACTATTCCTTTACTTGAAAATGCTAAGAATTGTATCTAACAAAATGTTACACTTATCATAATACAACCCAGAATAGACAAAATTAGGATGGATTGCCTGGTCCTCGTCCTGTGAAATCCTTTGAAAACAATATGGGTGAATGGGACAATCCTGACAAATAGCCATTCCAATTCAAGTCTACAATATTACTGTTTTTTAAAAAATATTATTGGTAAGTAAGCATTAAAGGTTTTGAAAGATGTTTTGAGATGTTTCAGGAACATATTTTCTCTTCACCCTAGAAGTATGACTTGATCAGGACTGTTGCTTCTGTTCTGTAACTTAAACCATTGTCTTCCTACCCAATGATCTTGGAGAAAACTATGTTTTGAAAATGAAGGTAGTGTGTAAGACAGAATATCAGGATTCTGTCTGATATTTGATGTCAGGTAAGTTTCAACAGACTACATTTTAATAAAGGTGCGAATACCTCCAAGCATATTTGCATTTTTCAGAATAGAAGCTCAGCAACACTTTTCTCAAAACGAATTTAATGATTTTTTGGGATTCTACATTATTCTTCCCAGTCCCATTTAAAGCTATTGTGATGCCACTGAAATGCAGCAAAAAGAATCAGAGATACAAGAGCAGCAATAATATTTTCTGTATAGAATTATTCCCTAATAGAATTCTCTGAATGATAGTCATGTATGACGCTGGGGAAAAAAAGTGACAATAAATACATTTATTTATTAAATTTATTTTCCACCCATCTTGTTGTCATGCAACTCTGGGCAGTTTACAATCCAATAAAAGTGTAATATAAAATTTTTAAATGGTAAAACAATACATTAAAATTAAGAAGTAGCAGGGAGATGGATGGATTATGATTATGCCACATTCAAATTCTAGAGCAAATGCCTAGATAATGTAAAACTTTTCTACACACAAAGTGATTTTAATATTTCTGAACATGGAGGTTTAAAAATGTACATTATACTAAATGTCTAATGGTTTTATAATGGATCACCTTTCTGTTTTCCATATTTCCTCCAGTAGTTGGCTGATGTGGCTTAGCTTATTTGGATATGAATACAAAATGTGGCATCACTTTGCACTACAGGCATATGCTTTATTTTATGATAACAAGATTATGATTTTTGATGCTGTTCCTAAGCTGCCTTTTATGTCTCTGCTGTACAAAACCATCTGAGCATAGAAGCCTGAATAGTCTTAGAAGTCACAGGGGGAAAAAGTTAATATAGACTAGATTCAAAGATAAAGTTTCAGTCCCAAGAGTAGCGTAGCCCATGGGTATCTGAGGAAATTACTTTGTAGTTGGTTAGTGCAAATCACTTGATAATCTTCAGCAAATATATTACTTTTGGAGATGATTCATTGTTTTGAAATCCACAATGAAACTTGCAAACATGAGCTAAATTAAGACAAATGTACTTTATCATAAATCTTTCCTAATTTCTATACTATGAATATTCTTGTTGTTCCTTATAACAAACCCAAGTATTTGAACAAAACAATTTGTGCCCTGGCATAAAATATGGAAAGACTAAGATACTGATGATAGTAGAATTGCACTCATCATAAAAAGAATTGTTCACAAATTCTGGATAGAAAAAAAGAACACATTTCTGTTCCATTTAATGTAGGAGCTCTTAGTGTGATTGTTCTTACCATTTGCAATTTGAATATATTATGGCTCTATTCACAAAACAAATAGCATGTGAAATTCTAAAGGAGATAAAGGTAGATTTGAAATACAATATGATGCTGAATTCAAGCTGTGAAGATGTATAGGACCTAAATACACTGATATTTGGAAATATATTCAGCTAATAAATTTTAAATAATTTACATAGTCATACATTGAAAACCACCATTTATGGTTTCTATCCCTGTCTCTCTTTGTGTGTGTTCTCTCTCTCTCTCTCTCTCTGTGTTCTCTCTGTGTTCTCTCTCTGTCTCTCTGTCTGTTCCCTCTATGTCTCTGTCTCTGTCTCTCTCTCTCTCTCTCTCTCTCAAAATGGTATTTGAAAGCACTTTATTTGGGTCAGACATTTAGCTTGGATACATAATATCATGGCAATAACACATAATGGATATTAGTTAGACTCCTCCCCAGTATGATATTTTAAAGATTAGCTTTTGTCCTAGAAATAATTCACAGAATTCATGTGAATTTACAAAAATGGCCTCTAATTTCTTTGGACAACATTTCTCAAAGGCAAATCAGGGAATGACTTATGGTGGTATCTCAAATTTAGCTATACTGGAAGGTTGACTACAATACCAGACCTGATGTTGCTTCCAAGAGACTCATTATAAGCAGATTTTATTGACCATGCATTTATTAAAAATTGGTTTAGCTGCTACCAACTTCTATTTTTAAGGCTGCTGCCATCATGTAACTATATATGTAATTATGCAGTTAATCCCATGAGGTTATGATTTCTGTGAACAAGGTTTACAGTGTTTGTATATAAAAGCATGCACATTTCTTTTTTCTTCCAATGGCTAAAAGGAACTCATCCTTACACTAACATAATCTTTTGGAAAGGACAACTGAAATAGGAAGGGACTAGGAGACTGAGGAAGAAGACCTGGACATAACCTAGACAAGAAAGACAGTGAAATAGGAAGAAAAGCTGCTCAGAAAAAAAGGGAAAGATAGAAAGACAGGCTGGGTGGAGGAAACTAGGAGAGATGGGGGGAGGCATTTCATGTTGTAAATGTGTATGTTTGTTCATTAAGGAGGGCAGCAACAAATAGGAGGGAGGATAGATTGTGTCAGCTAGAGAAAATGTCCTGGAGGGTATTGATAGGAATAGAGCTGAGTCCAAACAGCAGCTCAGGCAGGTTGAATCAGGGTAAGATGAAGTAGTGTAGGATTTGGAGGTTTCAGTAAAAATCCTATGTGTATCTAGAGAAGAGATCAAACCAGAAGAAGAAAAAACATGTGAAGATGGCTTAATCTCACCCCGGCCTTGCACTCACATTTTTGGAGTACTACGTAATCAATCTAGAGGATGCTTATCGCAGTCTTGGACACTGACGAGCAGTCAGAAAGCATTATGAAAACTAATTACAATACTTTGACAGACTTATTAATCATAGTTTCAACTGAGAAACTGTGGGAATCCTAGATCAAGCCAAATCTAAGAACTCTAGAGAATTTCCTTTGCTCGACAAATTGGTCCTCAATAGGCGCATAGAGATAAACATCTACATCCCATTCAAAAGAGGCACCTCCCGAAAACAAAAAAGATCTCCTTATCAGCAGTTAACACCCATATGAACAGAGATTAATGCCAAGATTAACACTAGATCAACAATAAAAAATAAACATTACCCCAATCAAAGAATTAACAACACAAACAAACAAGCTAACAGTAAATAACAACCCTATCAAGAACCACTAAGAACACTCCACCATCACTGACAGGGTAAGTCACAAGTACGGTATATACACATAAAACCCTAACACTAGTCACTTCTAGCACTGATGATGTTACCTAGTTTGGTGATGAACTGCTTGTAAGAAAACCACCAAAATCAGAAAGTACCAAGGACTCCACAAAAAAAAAAAAAAATTGTGCTCTAGTCTATAATATTCAAGAACCTGCAACATGGCCCAAATAAATTTGCTGCCAAATGAAAGTCTCTTCATTAAATAATATGAATCTATCTACTATGGTTGGTCCAAATCAGCCAGCCACTTTTTATGCCTGAGTGAGCATTAGTACTGGTGTTTCTCTATACCGAGTCCAGCACTTTAGTTGCTATGTCACAATGACACTAAAACCACATGATATTCCCATTCTGCTAGAAATGAAAGAAGAAAGTCCATTGCAGGGAAAGCCTTGCTGTTTAAATGTGAACCACCAGGAAAGTGATAGCTTGTATTGTAAATGGATTTTTAAAATCAGTTTTGGCACAATTAATCTTCCCAAAGAAAAGTTTCAATTTATTAGCAAATTCATGTCAATTTACATCTGAATGAAGGTGCATAGTATGACCTATGAAGTCCATTCAGGCATCCTATAGCATTCTGTCTTTATGCCAATATTCCTCAACATTGGCAACTTTAAGATGTATGGATGGCAATTTCCAGAATTCCCTTGCCAACATGTTGGCTAGAGAATTCTGGACGTCCACATACCTTAAAGTTGTAGAGGTTTAAAAACACTCCTTTGTGCAGATAAGAAACATGGACTATATTTTGACTCTCTCTGTCTTTACACTCATTTTTTTCTACTTGTAGAGAAAAACTACAGCACATAATAATCCATAGAGAACCTCTATTCTTTGTATAAAATTGCCTTTGACATATGTAAATTCCAAGAATTACAATAGGTAGAGCCAATATGTTTCTTCTTCTTACCTTTCATCATTTATATAAACTACACTTTCAAATGGTTTAATAAATTTATAGATGACTTTAAATCATGTTCTGTTATCACGTACATAATTTATTTCTCCTTTTTAAAACAAAAGCAAGAGTCAATTCTTTGCAGTTGCAATCCTTTCTCCCTTACAGTAGCCTTTTTAATGTCATTATTCAGGTACAAAGGTATTATAGCAGAAGTGTGGTGCAGTGCAAAACCAGCACTAGCACTGGAAAGATCTAAGTTCAGGTTCACCTTCAGACATAGAAATTGGTTGGATAACTTGGTGTCAGTCACCTTCTCTCAGCCCAATGTACCATATTTTTCAGACTATAAGACAAACCATGAATTTGAAGAGGTAATTTTTTAAAAAACGTTTTTGCACTCTGCAGGCCTCCCAAACCCTCTGCATGCCTCATTTTTTTTTTAAAAAAAAGGGGGGGGGTACATGCAGAGCCTTGGGAGGCTTGTAGAATGCTCCTGGGGGGAGGCAAAAATGGCCCATTTTTGCTCATTTTTGCCCTCCCCTTCACTTTGTAAGCTTCTCAAATCCCCTTCACATTCATTTTTGCAAAGGAGGTGGGGTTTCAATAAGCCAAAAATGCTGTACTCAGTGTATAAGATGCACCCAGATTTTCACTCTCTTTTTTGAGGGAAAAAGGTGCATCTTATAATCCAAAAATATGGTATGTCATTGAGCTCTGGATGTGCTAATATAATTAAAGGAAGTTACTATGGAAATTACTTTGTACTTCTGAACAAAAGCAAAATATAATATAACAAGTTCAATAAATAAGTGGCAAGGACAAATTTGGAAACCAGTACAATTTCATGGATAGTTCTTTGTAGTCCCATTTATAAGTTCAGTCCTTCTAAAAGAGTAGTATGTGAAACAAATTCTTTCCATATCACAAAACAATTTGTGATCAAGTATCATATACTAAAGTACAGTAATACTTCCTTCAGGTTGTTCCTGCTGATTGCAAGTGTAGTTTTTGATCGAATAAGAATTAAACCATTTGAAAAAATATGTACTGTTTGTGTGGAAGAAAGACAAGAAACTTTCCACCTTATTTGACTTATGTATAGATTTCTATTTAAAGTAAAATACTTATCAGATTTCTTTTGTTGTTACTTTAGCCCTTCTCTAAATAAATCTTATTAATGTAACTTGGAAAAAACTGTTCTTGAGACAAACCACTTTCATCTAGGTTGCTATCAAAAACCTGACAAGAATTCATGAATAGTCCATAGTGGCATCAGTATGACGTGGTTTGCCACAACTTGTTGCTGGTCTTTCTTTCTTTCTTTCTTTCTTTCTTTCTTTCTTTCTTTCTTTCTTTCTTTCTTTCTTTCCTTCCTTCCTTCCTTCCTTCCTTCCTTCTTTCTTTCTTTCTTTCTTTCTTTCTTTCTATCTCTCTCTCTCTCTCTTTCTCTCTCTCTCTTTCTCTCTCTCTGTCTCTGTCTCTCTTTCTTTTTCTTTCCCTCCTTCCCCCCTCTCATCTGACTTTTTCTCTCTCTGTCTCTGTCTCTCTCTCTTCTTTTTAATCCCTAGGGTTTCTTGATGATATATTGCATACGAAGCAGTCATTTTGTTTAGATTTTCAAGATTTTCAAGAACTTTGGCTAGGTGCTGCCATAGAACTTGGTAAAAATATTGTATTTTTTGTAAATACACATTAATCTCTACATCCCATTCAGCAGTACACATGTGACTGGTTATCTGGAACAGAATCAAGAAACAAAGATTTAAAAGCTTCATTACGAAGAATACTTTTGATGCTACCTGTACAGCAACATTGTGAAAAGTTCTCTCTCCTTCCCTCCCTCTTTCTCTCTCCCTCTCTCTTTCTTTTTTCTCTCTCTCCTTCCTCTCTCCTTTCTTCCTCCCTTTCTCTATCCCTATCTCTCTTTCTGTCTCCTCTCTCCCTCCCTCTCTCCCTCCGTCTCTCTCTTTCTCTCTGTCTCCTCTCTCTCCCTTCCCTTTTTCTCGCTCTCCCTCTCTCCCCTCTGCCTCTCTTTCCTTTCTCTATTCTCTCACCGCCCTCTCTTCTGTCTCTGTCTCTGTCTCTGTCTCTGTCTCTGTCTCTGTCTCTGTCTCTCTCTCTCTCTCTCTCTCTCTCTCTCTCACACACACACACACACACACAATAGCACAGCACAGCTCCACACAGCATAGGATAGCATAGCGTAGCGTAGCTTATTCCAAATAGTATTCATTTACACAGCAAATCCATTTTTGTAGAC
This sequence comes from Natrix helvetica, assembly GCF_964273705.1. Lineage (NCBI taxonomy): Eukaryota > Metazoa > Chordata > Lepidosauria > Squamata > Natricidae > Natrix > Natrix helvetica. The sequence continues at coordinate 39,459,709 of NC_138550.1, read as the reverse complement.
AGGTATTATTGATCATCATATGAAGTATGTGTCTATGAAACATAAAGTAATATAAATGATTGCATGCTTCATCTGTAGCCAGTTTATATATGGGATTATGCCACAAAAAGTTTTTTTTAGTATTTTTACTTGCGTTTCTTATTGAATTTCATTTTGAAAGCATTTCAGGAATATGCAGCATTTGCTCCAGGAATTATTAATTTTATATATAGCAATAGCACTTAGACTTATATACCACTTTACAGTGCTCTATATCCCTCTCTAAAGTGGTTTACAGAGTTAGCATATTCCCCCCAACAATTTTTTACCCAAATGAGTAAAGAATGGAAGGCTGAGTCGATCTTGAGCCCAGTGAGATTCAAACTGCCAAATTGCAGTCAGCTGGCAGTCAACAGAAGTAACCTGCAGTACTGTACTTTAACCACTCCACCACCATAGCTCATATCTTCTCAAATTGCCCAAATAATTCAGATAATTTTTTTCCTGACTTTCACAATCTCCTGTATTATACGGAAATAGATAAGGGTGCAGTATAAGAGCTTGCATGATGTAAGCAGTCCTTCTAAATTGAATAATGGACCTTGATAGAATTAAATGCCAAAGCTAAAAAATTTTTTAAAAAAAATCCTCACAAGCCATAATGAGAAAATGTAAGTTTTAACTCATAAAGTATTCCTTTATATTTAGTCACTCTTTATCATCAATTAAGTCAAAAGTAGAATCAGTAGTAAATAATGCTTTTCCATCTGAATAACACCTAAACTAACATTGGTAGACATATTAATATAAAATAGAGGGTAGAAATCATACTAATTCCTTGGCCGTAGAGATGTATTACTAACAAAACACTATGTTGCATTTTCTGGATAAATTCAGAATTTAAAAAAAATACTAGGGTCTCTGTACAAATCACTCAATTGAATATATTCCTATTTTCAATTTTAATTACAGTTTCAGTCTTAATTGCTTATGATGAATGGTCAGTAAATCATAAATTTACTGTAAAGGTTTTGGAAATTATTCATTAGTTGTTGAGTTTTTAATTTATTAATACTTAATGAAGAAGAATAATCTCTAATTAATTTGAAATATAAGCTAACATACTGTAGTCTATGCAAATTCCACACTTTCTATAATATTTTCTGTTTGTGTATTCAGTTTGATTCTGTTTATAAAGACCAAATGCAATAACCAATACAAATAGGAAAAAGGAACTCAGCTAAGACAATGTCTCCAACTACTTATTCTTAAATGTTGGTGAATTATAACTCCCGTTATATTTGAACCATGATAACTGGGGTTGAATCTAATAACTGTATTCTATTGATTGAGAAAACTGACATGAACTAAAAAAACATGAACTGATCTGTTTATTATGGTAAACATGTATATTATTTTAATTTAAGAAATCTATTATCGCTATCAAAAATTTCAGAAGATGGAAAGCAATTCTTATGTTCATGAAAGCATATTTTAATAATTGATATTTTAATATTTTATTGTGTTTAGTCAATGCATTTTCACCTTTCAAAGCATTTTCACCTTTCAATGCAGTTTAAACCTTTCAAGATGACAATCTGCTAAATTTTCAAAAAAATATTTTTCTGCAATTTATTGTCATTTCACTAATGTGGGACATGCGCTCATTAATCTTTTTATTATTACTTTTTAATATATTTTTTATTATTACTATGATAAATATAAGATTTGAAAACATATAGTCAGATAAAGAAACAACTATGTACAATAAAGTTCATTTGAACATACTTATTTAACATAAAAACATAAGCTAAGAATATGTGTAATATATACTGAACTTGAATTAGTCCAGTAATAAATAAATAAATACATACATACATACATACATACATACATACATACATACAAACATAAATACATAAATAATATGATTGATATGACATTTTTCATGTGATTGGTGATACTAATGTTGCAATGATATCCATATTCTTTTCCATTGTGTCATGGCCCCATTGGAGCCAAGATCCAAGGCGGAGGAGGAATGGATGCTTGAGCCAATGGAGGGGGATGGTGCAGTTCCTAGAGCCCATGAGGAACGGCTTGGGGACGGGACAGTCTTGAGTCCCTCAGTTCTCAAAAGAGTAAGAAGGGAGGGATAGAAGCTGCTGCCTGCCACTTCCATCTTCTCCCCCCTTTCTTGGTCAGCCTGCAACTTCTTGTCCTCCCTGCCTACTCTTCCAAGCCCAAAGGGACTGCCTCATCCTCATCCCCAGGTCATTCCTCATGCGCCATAGGCACTGCACCATCCCTCTCCATTGGCCCAGGCTTGTACTTCTCCTCTGTCTTGGACCCTGGCTCTGATGAGGCCATTACACATTGAATAAAAAAATGTTAACCCAAATTAAGGAAAGTTCATGGCCATACCTTTGCGATTATACATATAACATTTGTTTAACATTGTTGTCATATTCACAATATATTGAAATAAAGGTTGTTTTTCTGTATGAATCAGTCTCATTTCATTCAGTTTATCCTTCAGGAATGTAGGAAGAAAGTGTTCACTCACTATTCATGTTACCCATCTCATCACTTGATATTCACTCCACTTGCAAAGCTTGGACCTCCCCTGATCTGTCACATACAACAAGACTGCTGAAGCTCTTTTGGCCCGTATTGACATGTAGGCTGAAACTGACTGTGCACATCTCCTATTAGAAAATTGGCAAACACTGACAACAAGATCATAACTAAAGAAATCCTCTAAACTATCCTTTAGCCACATAATGCAGCTTCCCTAACACTAGACACACTACCCAAGAATCCTATACCTATTGTAGATGCACAAAAGAGACAAAGGCTTATCAAACCAGCAGGGTAAGGTTTCCTCCTTTGTATGCATTTACCAGGGCAAAACACCCCAACAATCACACCCACAGAACTCACAAACAAGGAATCAACTCCCCTCTAAATATGCCTACTTCTGTTCTTTAATTTTTAGCCCTCTTCAATTTGCTGATCCTCTGTATCACTAGCTGGCTTTTTGGGAAAAAAATCAGATATTTTTCTAACAGTTAATAGGTAGATTTATCAGTTGTATTTTTATAATCTCAGGATTTCGATTATAGAATGTAATGCTTTTGGAAACTACTGGAATATCAAGTATCTCATTCTGAATTGCTTTAGTCCAAATGCTATGATAAACATTATAACCGAGCAAGTTCAGGACCTGCACATTTTGGAGTCAGCTTTCTATAGCCTGATAAAAGACTACCAGACTTTTTGTGTGAGGTTTCCTGGTTACTCAGTTGAACTCTACAGAACCAAAGACTGTAAGAAGTTACCCATTCACTGTAAAATTTACAGTTGGAAGAACTACATAAAATGAACAAATAAGTGAAGACTTAATTTCCAAATATATAGGAAAAATGGGGGGAAAGGCTTCAGATTTAAAACAAATTAGTGTCCTTTTTGTGTGTATGTTTTACAATTCAGCTTTCAGCTTCTACGAAAATATTCTTTCTATATAGAAAATGATCTAATCCAATGAATACTCATGCATTGTTGAATTCTGTACATTCAAATGCAAATGAAAGTGAAGAAAGGGAGTCTGTGAATAGGATTATTGTACAGAACCATTTCCTGGAGGTTTTACTGAAAGTTACAGACAATCACACTTACACAGTAATAAAACAAGCTACACTAGGGAGCCAGGCACTTCCACTACATTGTTCAAAATCCATTGTGATAATACTAAGGCATTCTGTAAGAAAAAGAGTGAGAAGTTGGTTATCATTTTCTGGAGCAAAAAAGCAGTGAAAATAACCTTCTAACTACTTCTGAAAGCTTTAGTTGATAATACTTGTTTTAATGACATGGATGGCTTTAAAGAGTATGAAGAATAATGCTCATAAAATACTGAAAAAGAACCAAGAAATAGTGAACAAGTTTCAACTCCTGAAATCTTTATTTTTAAGTTTATTAATTATTTTGCATTTCATTGAAAAAATAACATTGCTGCATTGGAAATACAGTTTTGAATAGACAGCTGACCCAGCAGGTCCTCAGAAATTGATCAGTTTTTTTTTTAAATTGTAATAAAATGCATTTCCCACACAGTGCATCAGTGGTACTAATTAACATAATGTTTAACTGTCAAGTATAAGGAAGAAATTAGTTGCTATGTGGATGTTCAGACATGCTGATTTTCTGTTTGCAGGTGATTGCACTTTGTATTTTTCCCACTGACATTAGCCTGATGACTTTGCTCAAGACTTTATTTTGTTCTGGGACAAGCAGCTAAGTCAAAAATATCAGAATTTCTAAGAATGAAGAAAATGCCCAAGAGGATCATGGAGGGGGTCAGGGCCTCATTGTTCATGTGTCTCCTTCATTGATTACCTGAAAGAGAGTTATGTGACTCCTCAATTGATTAAATTAAGGAAGTTGCACTCACAAGCTGTGCAACTGTCATGGCTAATGGGGAAGCTTAACCCTGGGAAACTAATTTGTATTAAATGCCTCCGTCTCCCAGAATGAAGAAATTTAGTAAAATGTTCCTCTCAATTTGCTGTCCTGGATAAAAATACAAGTTCATTTTTTATATTCCTGCTAACCTCCTGCTTTTTAACAAGATTTTCCCTCTTTTTTTAATTAACTATAGGTCGTAGTGCTTGACTTCAACAATTCATTTAGTGGTCATTCAAAGTTGCGATGACACTGAAAAAAGTGACTTATGACTATTGTTTACAGTTGTAACCATAGCAGCATCCTCATGGTCATGTGACTAAAATTCAGATTCTAGGCAACTGATTCATACCTACGACAATTGCGGTGTCCCAAGGTCATGTGATCACCTTTTGCAATCTTCTGACAAGGAAAGTCAATGGGGAAGTCAGATTCATCTTACAGCCATGTTATTAACTTAACAAGTGCAGGGATTCACTTAACAACTGTGGCAAGAAAGGCCATAAAATGGGGCAAAGTTCACTTACCCAATGTCTCACCTAACAACAGAAATTTGTAAATCAAAGACTACCTTTGTAGGCTATTAAAAACTGGCAACAAAACCAGGAAATTAAATTAACATTACCATAGTAGTCCGTGATTCAAAAGTGCTTGGATGCCTTGAATGAAGCAAACCATGTAGAATATGGCACATGACAGTGCAGGAAACATCCAAGCTTACAATGTTTTTCAGAGCAGAATCATGAGAAATAGAGATTATCCATTATTGGGTCACAATACTTTAAACAGATAATTACTTCTTTGCCCTTTTTCTTATTATTACAGAGAGAACATTCCCAAATCTGAAATTAATACTAGGATCAGTATGCAGTTAGGATCTAACGGGATACAGTAGAGCTGTATAGTATAGTAGAGTTGTTTTCTTTACATTTTACTCTTTGTGGTTTTTTACATGGAATTTACAAGTCCAAAGTGCTTATTGTTGAAGTTCTGACACTAATTTATGTTTAGACTACTTCTATTTTTGCCTGGTTTCATTTAATAAAAGGCATGCATGTAAGGTTTAAAGCCAATACTCCAAATCCATTACAATTAATATTCATGCAGTATAACAGCCTACGGTGATATTAAGCAATGCACTTCTGTGAACAGATCCACTTCTTCACAATTTTCATTACAGAATCTTGAGCTTTTAAAAAATCTGTTATATATTGTTTCTTAGGTAGAGGATAGTAACTGTCAGTGATGAGGAATGGAAAGACAAAAACTTTATTATTCATCATGCATAAAATTAACCTACATTTCAAAACTAGAGCAGCATTTTAATACACATCTGAAGCCTTCAGTATTTGATATTTAAGACTGTTTATTCAGCAGGTTTCCATTTCTGTCTTTCCTTCTTATGCTAAAGTAATTAAATTTATCTAATAAACTATGGTTTATCCTTTTTATTCCCTTCTATGGTAAGCAACATGTTTTATTTTCCTATTTAATTGCAATATTGAAATGGCATCTGGAGTATTGTTTGATTTTGGGAGGAGTGATGAAATGGGTGGTGAATGACATAAGAGATACCTGTTCTCAACATTTTTTTAAAAGAAAAGCAAAGAAAGATCCAACGAACCTAGTCCTTCTTTAAGGACTACCTCATAGGAATAAGGGGAAGAAGGTGAGGCAATTTCTCCATCCTTGCTGTATTCATAGAGAACTGGCCACAGTCCCCGCTTACAGTGACTTGTGGTGAGGTTTATGGCTGGTGAGGCACTGATGTCATCACAATCAGATTTACAAACATTAAAATCCTACAAATTATCTTATCCAATATTTGATCGGCAGCAGTTAATGGGTTATGTTTAAGGCAGATGTTGGGGAGGGGAGCAAAGAGGAAAAGGGTCCACTCCCTCTCCCTCAGACCCCCAGGAAGGGAAGGAAGGGGAGGGAGAGGAAAGGAAATGGGAAAGAAGAAAAAGGAAAGGAAAGGAAAAAGGAAAGGAAATAGAAAAGAAGGAAAGGAGAAAGGAAAGGAAATGGCAAAGAAGAAAGGAAAGGATGAAGAAGGGTAGGAAAGGGAAGGGAAGTGAAAAGAAAAAAAGAAGGGAAAAGAAATAAGGAAAGGAAAGGAAAAGAAAGGAAAAGAGAAAGAAAAGGAAAGGGAAAGGAAGATAGAAGAAGGACAGAAAGGGAAAGGAAAGAGTGAAATGGATTGGTACTGCTCAAAAATCAAGTCTCCAGATCCCGTTGACCACTTTGGTTCAGGCAGTCCAATTCCACACTGCTTCCTTCTCTCCACAAAGCGAAGGGAGAAGTCAAAGCAATGCCTGAGAAATGCTGGATGTGCACCTGGCCACCCGCTCTCCTTACCTGTATTTGAGCTCTTTGGCGCTTCCATGCATGTGCATGGAGCATACAGCACCTGCACAATGCTCTGCCGAGCAGCTGGAGCATCGTGGAGGCGTCATGGAGCGTCGCAGGAGATAAGGACACATGTGCGTGCTGCGTGCACATGCACACATGCTGCAGACGTTCATGTGGTGGATGCTGGGCTCTGTTGCACCGTACCAGTTGCAACCGGATCTGGAATCCACCACTCGTAAAAATGCAAGTAGAAAAATAGGGACCACCTTTGATGGGAAGGTAACAGCATTCTGTGTGCCTCTGGCATTTAGTCATGCTGGCCACATGATCACAGAGACTTCTTTGGACAGGGTTGGCTCTTTGGCTTTGAAACAGAGATGAGCACCATCCCCTAGTGTTGGGAACAACCAGCACATAAATGCGAGGGGAACCTTTACCTTTACCTAAAGTTCCACATGTCTTGGGGTCCAAATAACTACAGGATAGTATCTTCTCAGTGGTTACCCTCTTATTTTGGAATACCTTGGTCACTAATTAAAGAATGTATTAACCTCTTGAATTCTAAAGGATCCTAAAAATATTGATATTCTGCTGGCTACCTGGTCACATACAGTACTTGTTAGTTGTGGCTGATGTTATTCTTGTTGTTAATATTACTGTTATTATCCATGAACAACTTGAGCCTTTGTGAAATGGATTGTTCATAAATCTTTGTACAAGTTAGAATTGTAGCAAACGATTGCTTGTATTTTTCTTTATGCACAAAATAGTCATTAAGTGAATATGTACAGACATAAATATAGTGCTGGACGCAGAATGAGGATAAGGATCAGAAAACACAAGCTACTAACTTCTGTACCTATCCCAGTTTTGATTTAACGCTGTTGGAGAAGCAAATAAGATCTTCTGTATATAGAATGTGGAGGAACCTATGAGAAAAAAATCAATTAGAATATTGATTCAGTACTTATAGGTAGATCAATGCAGCCTATCCAAGGTGGTTGATGGCAATTAGTATAATTAATCCTCCCTTAGCAGCAAGAATTTGTGCCCTGAATTGGTGAAGACTGGTTTAGTTATTGTGTATTTAAAGAAATAAAGCAGTATGAACCATTATTCAATCCACTTACACTTTTAGCCATGTATTTATTTTTGAAATGTGGAGGCAATCAGTGCCAATGAATTCTGAGAATAGAAAAAAAGCTTAGCTCTCTCCCACTGAAATCAATAGCACATAGAGACAGAGCTTAACCTTGGCTGGATGCATTTTTCCTAGTATCTTTTGATTTATTTTCTTTCCCCTGTATGATATTCATTCAGTCATTCAAGTGCATTTTCTTCTATTGTTTTCCTTTCTTATGTTGTCTATAACATGACTGCCATGCAATTTCTTCAGTACGTGTCTGATTTATTCAGGTACCAATCGAATGGAATGCTTAAATTGCCTCCATGGAAGAAACTCCCATGAAATCAATGGACCTTATTTTCAAATAAATTTGCTTAAATTGAAGCATTGTCTGAACAAAGCAATTAAAAGGTGAATTTTCAATATTACTTTTGCATCATATTTCACCATGGGCTAGATAGAGAGGCAGAGTCTGAAGCCAGGAGCAATATAAAAATATTCCTTCTTCTGATTGTTTATATGAGCTGTGCTGTGCACTGACAGCCGCATTTTATTATTTAAATAAAGTATATGTGACTTCCAGTGTGAGGCTGTTAAGCATTCAATAAGTTGTTATAACAATTCATAAGGGGAAAAACACTTAATATTTGCTATTGATTCATTTGCTCATTGCTATGAATATTTTAGTGAATTGGGAACATCGTATTTTGTTAAAGTTCTTTCTCCCCCCCACCCTCTCTTAGAAATGAAGGCCTTCATAATTTCTCCTTACCCTAGAGGAATGTATATTTCATATAACAATAATTACACACCGTCACACTGGATCTGTTTTATTACCAAGGTACATAGTCATGCTGCTGTCTCAAGTATAAGTCTTAGGTTTTGTTTTGATGCAGGAAATATCACTCTGTTTGCAAAACTAGTAAAGATAAAAAATTATTCAGGGACACCAATAAAGTGATAAAAATATAAAGCAATAGTTTTATTTTGAGAGACAATAACTTATCCTAAATTTTATAAACTGTTCTAAATTTCTAAAAACCACCTGATGCATTATAGCAATTTAGATCTGGTCTCCCATTTCCCTTCCTTTGACTGAGAAACTGGCTGATATCCTATGGTTAGCGTATAATGTACTTGTGGAGTATTATTTTAAAGGGTTGCCTTTACAATTTTCTCTTTCTGAATGAGGTTGTAGAGAGGAGGGTTGTTCAGCACCTTTCTAGAAGTCTGGAGGAAGCAGAAGATCTCAACCTGTTCAGTCAGGATTCAGGTCTGAGTTTGGGACTTAGTAGGCACTGATAATACTCTTGGACAGTGACGTGCGGTGAGGGTTATGGCTGGTGAGGCTGGTGACGTCATCAGAAAGGCGGGGAATGGGACCACGTGTGCAGGAGGCTGAGGCAGCCTCAGCCTCCAGCACACATGGTCCCATTCCCCACCTTCCTTAGTGAACATTAAGGGGACCGCAGAGTGCACTGATCCGCATAGCGTTGCTTCCTCCACCGGCGCCAGTCCCTTTCCCTCCCCCCACTCCTTCAAGGTCTCCCACCAACCCAAAGCCCAATCCCCAGCTCCCTCGTGCCTTCTGCATCCCCCTAACTCCTCCTGCATGGCTTCTTCAGCGTCGTCACCTCAGCAAAGCTCTGCCTTGGCAGCCAGCAAAAGACCCGCCGGCTCCCGGGAATGGCCCCACATCAAACCAGAGACTCACCTACAGGGCAGGCCTTTCCCGAGCTGCCGACTCCGAGAAAAAAATCGGGGTGAGGGAGGCAGATGCACAAAATGGGGGCAGGAGCTTCCCAGGGGTGTGGGAGAAGAAGAAGAAGAAGAAGAGCCCGTCTAAGGCTTGCAGCCACCGGCGCCCACAAACGCGGGGCCATGGCGGTGGGTTGCTTTGCGTTTGCTTCCTAAAGACTCGAGAGGCGGTGGGCCGGCTGTGTGGTTGTCAAGTGGCTTCACCAATCGCTGCCCAGGAAAAGCGGCTCTGCGAGGCCTGGCGGCAAGGCTTGCTTTCCTATTCAGGCAGCTGCGCTTTCACCCCGCTCAAGCCTTGCTGCCTATTCAGACTGTTGCGCTTCCCATTCCCATTTCCCATTCAGGCGGCTTCCTATGCAGGTGGCAAGGCTTGAGCAAGGTGACAGCGCAGCCGCCTGAATGGGAAAGCAACAAAAGGGGCAGCGAGGGCGGGCGGTGGCTGCATAGAGGAGCTCCGAGGAGCTGTGTTTCCCAGGTGTTGGTTGGTGGTAGCTGGACCGGAGCCCAAGTCAACATGAAGGGGACCTTTTCCCCCCATTTTTTTCTTTTTATGATGAGAGCTGTGAGGCTCTGCCTCCCCTGCCTCCACTGACCGCACGTCACTGCTCTTGGATGATGTCTGTCAGGGCTGCAGGTGGTCATCTCTCCTTGTTCCTCTTGACCTCTCAGTTGCTTTCAATTAATATTATAATTCTATGGTATTCTTTCCAGCAGTTTCAGGAGTTGTATAGTTCTGGTTCTCTTTTTATTCTTGGGAAAAATAAAATTAACAATGATAGGGGAGGAAAGGTCTAATGCTCAAAATGCAGATGACAGTTGTAGGCAGGAGGACCTGTGAACAGCTTAGTGTTTAATTGTGCTCTTTTCTGCTTTGATCATGGTCACATGTCTTGGTCTCCTCCCAATTAGACCACTGCAACACATTCTACACAGAGCAGCTCTTTAAAACTGTTTGGAAGCTTAAGCTTGTGCAAATGCAGGTATGGGTGTCTAGCTTGGCCACAGGCTATCTCAGCTTCAAACATTAGCAAAATGTTTCTGGGTTCGAGATACTCATACTTTCCTTTAAAGTTCTTCATAGCTTTGGGGTTTAGAAACTTATGGGACTGACTCTTCCCGATTGTCTAGCATTTGTCCGTGAGATTCAGTAGGAGAAGCATGCTTCAGATCCTGTTGTCTGGCAGAATCCAAGTAGAGAGCCTTTTTTCTCATGATGGGCACTTTCTGGAACAGAGAATTTTGCTTTTTTTACTGAGCAAAATTATGCACATTAAGCAGCTAAGTAAAGATAGTTGAATGTGAAACTTGTATATATCTTTATATATTTTAATTGTACTAATATTCTTCATGTCCCTTCCATTAGCTGAGTAATATAATTGAAGTATGGGGTTAAGCAACTGCTGAATTTTTAAATATCAAAACAAAATCTGAGGAGCATTCAGAATGGTTATGGTTTCAGAATCAAGGGTTCTTAGTTGGCATCTTTGATAGGCTTTTCCATTGGTAATTCAAATATAGTATACCATCACAGTAATTTAAATGGACATTATTTCATTTATAAAGACACAATATTTATTTATTTATTTGCTCTTCTAAAAATACTGGAATTCAGCTCTTCTAAAAGTACTGTAATCTCTTGGTGGAATAATGTCTAAGTAGAATATGGATCTCATATATTGTGTCACTAAATAACATCTACAATTACCTAGTATATTTTTTCATATTGTTGTCTATTTCTATTGGTCCCCCCCCCTCTATATTTCTCTATTTCTGTGCATTTAAAGAAACAAGTTCCTTCATGGCAAAAATTTCAATTAATCACAGATTGCATAGATAGCAGGATGCTTTATTTATAAAACTTGATTGGATAATCCTAGAAAGCAAAATCAGAATGATTAAACTTCATTCTGAATACATTACACTGTTGCTTGCATCTTTATGATATTTATTGATATTGATTGTTTTCTGATTGCTTATTTGTACCCTATGACTACCTTATAATTCTTGACGAATGTATCTTGTCTTTTTATGCACACTGAGAGCATATGTACCAAAGACAAATTCCTTGTGTGTTCACTCACACTTGGCCAATGAAGAATTCTATTCTATTCTATTCTATTCTATTCTATTCTACTAATCATAAAACCTATTCGAAGAAAGGTTACCACATCATGGCCATTTGTACTGCTTTTTAAGACTAAAAGGAAAATGACAATAAAATATTTTAAATAAATAAACTGAATAATTTTTTTTGCTGTATTAAAATATCAAAATACTTTTGTGTGTTTTGTATCTGCATTGTTGCCCACAAATTTACAAATTAACTACCTATAAAACTTCAGTTTATATTTGTGATTATCAGCACACACTAAATAATATGTTAAGGAATATAGTACTGAATGCCTTGTAGTAAAACATAATATTTTTGAAAAGTATTTGATAACTAAATTTGGGAGGGTTTAGGAGTGGAACTCAATGATTTATAGATATCTATGAATCTGTGTGGAATCTTTGTTAATTTAAATTGTGGTAGTAAAATAGAGTCTTTATTTCCCCTGTATGCTTTTCCTTTATATTCTAGTGATTGGGTACTTGGCAAAAAGTTGATATGTACACAATATAGACAACACCTGGACACAAAATCTATTTATTCCCTGATGCTCTCTGGGGATGGTAGACTGAATGAAGAAAAATAACACAGCAGAAGCTTCAATGTGTTTAAGTCTGTGGCTGACACAACATAATATAGAAACAAAGGCTTAGTTGTGGAGACGTCATTGATCAAGGAATAACATTGGCAGACACTGATGATATTCACCCAGAATACATTCCTAAAGAAATAGAGAAAATATGTTTGCTTTTTCTAAAATAATAATAATAACAGGTTGCGGTTGTTTAAACACAAAGTATCCTAAAATAGGGAGCATGCAAAGACAGGGAGACTAAGACTAAATTACAGAAAAGAAGTATAAATTTAAGAATGAATTGTTGAAAATAAAGCATTAATCTTATACACGAATGCAAAGATATGAAATTGTAAATATGTGCCATGTTGAAGTAAATATGCACAAGTAAGATTTTATACAATTATGATAAGACAGAATTTAAAAAAATAAAATAAAATGAAGAATTTAAGGGAAAAAAGTTTCTAAGTATAATTCTAATTTTCTATGTATTTGCTTTATAGTTTTCAATCATGTGTTTGCTAGTGGAATTTTGTATATAATTTTCCACCATAGGTGACAGCACCTAGCCTACCTTGGTCAATCTTGAAGAACATAAAAGTGGTCTGAGCTAATTAATATTAGGACAGAAACCCTATGGCTATAAACCAATGATGGTGAACCTTCATGTGGAAACATTGTGTGTGTGCTCATTGGGGCAACACTTCAAAAAACCCCAAACTTCCAGGTTCTAGAGTGCATGCGTGCCCAACATTCAGCTGGCCAGTGTGCATGCACATACCGGTTTTGGCACAGTTGTGCACGTGAAGGGATTGCACTCTGGAAAATCCAAACTTCCAGGTTCTAGTGCCTATGCGATCTCAACAATCAGTTTGCCTGGTGTGCATGCTTACACCAGTTTTCGGCACTGCAGTGAATGTGATGGATAGCTGATCATTGCAGACACATGTGAGACAGAAACCTGGAAGACAAACAGGCAAGGCTGCATGTGCCAGGTGACATGGTTTCACATGCCACTTTGGGCACATGTGCCATAGGTTCACCATCACGGCTATAAACTATACAAGGAAGAAAAAAAGCATATCAGAAGAATATAATAGAAAACAGTTTTGGTGTTGGACTACTGACATGAAATCAACTAAAGCAGAGAAAAAATGTGAGGGAGGGAGACGTAATATTTTCATTGGATTTTGTAAAACATCTCCAGACTATTTGCACTATAATAATTGAAATAAAGGGAACATACCTTGAATTATAGTTGTTAAGACTATTATTACATTTTTTTACAATATTCTTGGTAAGTAAATTAGGCTGAGTTGCTTAAAATCTGAGGAGCATTCAGAATGGTTATGGTTTCAGAATCAAGGGTTCTCAGTTGGCATCTTTGATAGGCTTTTCAAATGCTTCCATAAGCAGCAGAACAATATTTCTATGGCTCTAAAATATATGTTATTAAGCTCTGTATCTACTGGCAAAGGTCATCTGATCCTGCAATATCTTGTAAAATATAAAAATTATCAAATGATATAGTTTGCCAATAAGATTGAACATAATGATAAGTGCTTTTGGGAAACTGCATGGGCACAGTTGGGAGATATTGCAACTACAGTTGAAATAATAGATATTGATCTTTTCCCTTTTTAAAAGAGAAATTGATTGCTGTGTTATGGACTCATTGTAGTGTCTGAAGAAAGCATTGAGATCAGTGTGTGAATTCTGACAATGATTTTCATTTTGATGAACAAGTCTCTATCTCTAAATAAAGCATGTTGGAAGCACAAATATTCAAAGGAAACCTATTTTGAACAACATGCCAAGATATTTCCACACTTTCTTATCCCCAGTTTTAGATCTCTAAATATAAAACTGAAGCTTTAGATCTTTATATTGTATACTTTATATTGTTCTTAAGGACATTGAAATAAAGTTCTGGGGAAAGATTTCTGCAACTTCATCTGTTAACAATTTGTTCCAGAAAGGTTGACTTGCCCTTTTTCATGACAAGCCAATGGTTACTGGATATTGCTAACCCCAAATGGATTTTACCAATATAAATGCTATTGAATCTTTTCCTTTATTACAGTCATCCATAAATATAGTATTATGGTTGATCGTAAAGACAGCCAGGTGCTTAAACTGGATTTGGTATTTTTATCCACATATTGAGTCTATCACAAGGACCTGAAATAGGCAGATATTGTCTGGTGGTGTAAAAGGTATTGTTGCAGAATAAGATGATAGCTTGCAATTTTAGTCTCACTTTAGACATGAAAGCCATCTGGATGACCTCGAGCCAGTCGCCCCCCCTTCTCTCCCTTGAATTATTTGTAAAAATAATAGAAGATAGATAAGATAGTTGATAGAGAGATATAGAGATGGAAAGATAGATAGATAGCTATAGACAGACACACAGACAGACAGACAGAACAAAATAGATTTTTGAAAAAATCCTGGGGGAAAAATGCCCTTTAAATTATCCTTTCTTGTCCTTCGTATGTCTTCAGTCACCTGCCATTAGCCAGAAAATGCCCTATTTAAAAGGGAATAGAATGCAGGAAACGTCTCAACTAACAAATGTGGCTTGGCTCAAAGTTGTTGTATCAGCTTCAGTAATTGAGATATAGTTGACAGATGTTTCTGTCTGTCCATCATTATTGCATGCTTATTCCTTGCCTTGCTTTGCTTGATACAGAAAAAAGATAATGCTCTGGATCTGACACTGCAAAGCCTTCAGGAATTTAATAATAATGTAGAGCTCCAGCAAGAAGACTCAGCTAGACTTGGAAAAGAACTGCCTCTGGCTGTCAGTCAGGTACATGCCAGTGATTTTACTAGTAGGGCAAAAAGAGGGTTGAAATTGACTGACTACATGTTTCACAAGAGCATCCTATCTGCAGCACAAACCTCTCTGTTCTATAAATTTGATTTCATAAAGATTTCTCTTGTTTTTAGATGGAAATGATGAAATGACAAAAGAAGTTTAAAAAATTGTGTTCTCATTTCATAACTAATCCCCCCCCAACAAATGAACATATAAAATTTACTGAGTTAGTACAACACAGTGATATTTCAGAAATTAGGTTATACTCAAGGTTATAATCTTGAAATACGATTTATTTTTCTAATACCATACTTTCAAGTATTTTAATAGAGTTGGTTTGGTCTAATGTTAGGGTTAGCAATGTTATTTATTATAAATTTGGCAGTGGTTTGCATTTGAATGTAGTAAAACTACTGGGACCATCAAGTTAAGAAAGTTTTCAAAAATTAGCTGGTAAAGATCTTATCAGATTTTAATATCCAAATAGATATGTTTTGTTTGTAACATGCCTGATATAAATGTTTTTGGAAAGAAGAATGTCTGATATATTGATTTTGGCATTCCGAGTAATGCTAGGATTGAAAAAAAACAATTAGAAAAATTTATGAAACAT
This sequence comes from Natrix helvetica, assembly GCF_964273705.1. NCBI lineage: Eukaryota > Metazoa > Chordata > Lepidosauria > Squamata > Natricidae > Natrix > Natrix helvetica. The sequence goes on along the minus strand of NC_138550.1, from coordinate 39,443,909 downwards.
AAGGAATTGCAGATCAAAGTTGAGAGCTTATGGAAAAAGAAATACATTGCTATACCAATCATGACTGGAATCCTTGGATTAATACCTAAAGAACTTCCTTAATAACTGGACATATTAAATTTGTGAGACCTGAATATCATAATTTCCAAAAATAAAAAATAAAAAATAAAATAAAAACCCACTCATCCTGATTGGAATTCTATATTCTGAGACACTATCTTAAAATGTTTAGGTTCTTTATTAGAACTTGAATTATTAAGTTTCCACCAGACTTAGACTGAATTACCCATACAACATCTCAGTGGTGGGATTCAAATAATTTAACAACCGGTTCTCTGCGCTAATGATTTCTTCCAACAACCAGTCACCAAACTGCTCAGAAAGTTAACAACTGGTTCTCCCAAAGTGGTGCGAACTGAATCCCACCACTGCAACACATCATCATCATTGTAAAGCAGATAGCAACAAGACCTGGCAATAATTTAGAGCAAGAAAGTTGAAAAACAAGTTGGAAGGGCTAATTCTGGTTACACAAGAGCAAGCCTTAAGAATAAATGCATACCAAGCCAGTATTGAGAACATAGCAACAGAACAGCAAATGTCTCCTCTGTAAAGAAGCTAAAGAAACTGTGGACCATTTGGTTGCAAAAAGGTCGCACAAACTTATTACAAACAATGACATGACAAATGAGCAACAATGATGTGTTGAAATATCTGTAACAAACATCGTTTGCCTGCAAGCAAGAACTTGTGGGACCATAAAATAGACAAAGTAGTAGAAAATGAAGAAGCTAAAGTGCACTGGGACTTCAGAATTCATACAGACAGGCAACTGTCACATAACACACCAGAGTTAATAACTGACAATAAGAAAGACCAAAAAAAAAGTCTGTAGTGCAATATCTGGAGATAGCAAAATAGAAGAGAAAATCACAGAATGCAAATATCTAGAAGGAAAATGACTATGGCAAAAGAAAACAAAGGTATTACCAACATCTAATATAAGGGCCTTCAATTCAATCCCAAAACATCTCGAGCAGCAGTTGAACACCTTTGGCATTGATAAAAGTCACCATCAGTCAATTACAAAAGACTTGGAACAGTTTACAATCTAATCAGGGTCTATTTAAATATAAACTGTGTCTATATATTTATGGATATATAATTAGCATCTTAATGTCTTTATATAAATATAAAAATATAAAGGTATTAAACAATCCTTGAATACTGTTGTTTTTTTCCCCTTTGATATAAGAAAAGACAATTTGCTGAGCTCTGGATTGAACAATGTCGGCCTCATATTTGAAGCATTTCTACGAAGTTTATGAAGCAAAAACCCTTACAATGCCCTTTTCACATAAGTGATCTACTAATTTCCAAGAAGCTGTCTAATCATTCAGTAGCTCTGAGGATATGGCAATTAGCTATGTTGGTAGGCTACATCCCAAGAGGTCAGTTACAAAAGTGTCATTCTGTGATGTTTATGATGGTTGC